>NC_053024.1:586491896-586656036 GCF_003073215.2 Triticum urartu | reverse complement strand
AGGAAGAGAACCATATCCTGAAGGGCATCATCGCCAAGAATATCATATCACCACCCTCGAAGAAGGAGACATAAACACATGGGTATGGGCACTCCCCTTGGCAACTACCAAGCTTGGGGGAGTGCCCCGGTATCGTATCACCATCACACTTTTACCTTTACCGTTTTGCTTAGTTCGGTCCTTTTGGTAATATCTTGATCTAGTAGAATAAAGTTTTAGTATGATCTAGTTTTGAGTTTTTCTTTATGATCGTTCTATGTAATCGAGTCCATGAGCCATATATAATAAAGATTAGTGTTGATTAAAGGGCTTGATTATCTTTCTATGATCTTGAGGGAATAAAATAAAAGAGAAATAATAAAAAGAAATAAAGAGATCATATGGATCTTATGGAGAGTAATGACTTCACATATAAAGAGTATGATGAATAAAAATTGTTGAGAGTTGACAAGCATAGTTTTGGTCATCGTTGCAATTAATAGGAAGTAATAAAGAAAGAGAGGTTTTCACATATAAATATACTATCTTGGACATCTTTTATGATTGTGAGCACTCATTAAAATATGACATGCTAAAAGGTTGAGGTTGGACAAGGAAGACAACGTAATGGGTTATGTTTTCTTACATCTGAAATAAATCATATTGTCATGGATCATCCAACATGTTGAGCTTGCCTTTCCCTCTCATGCAAGCCAAATTCTTTGCACCAAGTAGAGATACTACTTGTGCTTCCAAATATCCTTAAACCTAGTTTTTCCATGAGAGTCCACCATATCTACCTATGGATTGAGTAAGATCCTTCAAGTAAGTTTTCATCGTTGCAAGCAATAAAAATTGCCCTCTAAATATGTATGATTTATTAGTGTGGATAAAATAAGCTTTATACGATCTTGTGATGTGGAAGAAATAAAAGCGACGGACTACATAATAAAGGTCCATATCACAAGTCACAATATAAAGTGACGTTCTTTCGCATTAAGATTTTGTGCATCCAACCATAAAAGCACATGACAACCTCTGCTTCCCTCTGCGAAGGGCCTATCTTTATTCTTGTCTTATACTTCATGCAAGAGTCATGGTGATCTTCACCTTTCCTTCTTACATTTTATCCTTTGGAAAATACAATGTGTTGGAAAGATCCTGATATATATGTGTAGAGACCAGACCTCAAACGGTCCAATCTCTGTGCTCCGGTGTCATCCCTGGATCAGTAATGCTGACACCACACAGTACTTGAAGGATTTATAACAGAGTAGCAATCACACACTTATTACATCGAGTGTCTCAAAAGAGAACTTATTACAATAAATATGGCTTAAGGCCATCTAATAACGATAACAGCGGAAGGCTTGGAAGATAAGTGAGTCCATCAACTCCAACGGCATCACTGGGTATAGAACCACGACCTAAAAGCACCTTACTCGTCGTCTAAAAAGTCTGCAACATGAACGTTGCAGCCCGAAATGGGTCAGCACATGGAATATGCTGGCAAAGTAACACACAGAGAACAATGAAAGGATAAGGCTATACTACATGCATATTTGGCTGGTGGAAAGCTCTATGGTTACAGTTTTGCGTAAAGCCAATTTTTCCCTACTGCAAAGGAATAATTTTTATTTAACTATCATGGTAGTTGTTAAACATTGAGAGTGTAGACACCCTCTCAATCCCAATTAAGCATCATCATTAAAACCCAACAAAATTAATTTAGAGTAACATGATGAGATTCACATGATAATCCAAGTACTAGATACTCAAGATGTCCATAACCGGGGACACGGCTAACCATGATTAGATTATACACTCTGCAGAGGTTTGCGCACTTTTCCCCACAAGACTCGATCTCCTCCGTTGGGATTCTCGCACTACATGATGTTTGAGAAACGGATGACCGAGGCATAGTCTTTCAGAAGTGCTTGCACCTTACGAACGGGTAGACCATACCACCTACATCCCCTACATCTGCTAGGCTACCACTGTAAGAGTTCGCACAACTTAGTCAACTATGCTAGAGCCCATAGTAGCTTGTGGCTGCACACGAAAGTTTCTAGTATGAATAATCTCATGATCCCTTTGAGCCTGGGTGGCGGTCCAAAAGGAAAACAGGCAATCGCTGGAATACCCAGGTGCCTCAATCCACCCAGATGTGTGTTTAAGTTGCCACCTTAGATAAACCATTAATTTAACAATCTCACATCTGTCATGGATACACTCACCCAATCCACGTCTACTAGCATAGCATGGCATAATAAGCAAACGTAGAAGTAACTCCCAAAGGTTTGATAATAAACAGGTAATAGGTACTACCTCATCTACTTCCCGAACCCACAATTTAATTAGATCCTAATCATGCAATGTGTGAGGATTGATCTAATGCAATAAAACTGGGTAGTAGGAAGTATGATCAAAGTGTTACTTGCCTTGCTGATGATCCGTGAAACCTAGTGATTCGAAGTAGCAAGCGGCGCACTCCGGGTACTCTATCGCAAACAAACAAGCATACAATAAGTACTCATCTAATGCACATGTAAAACTCGAATAAGAGATCTAACCAGATAGTTCAACTTAAGAACTCCGGTTGGCAAAATAATCAAATCAAACAAAGCAACGAAAGACAAACGACAAACGAAACAAGCTTCGTTTACTAATCTGAATCTAGGTCAAATTTTACTAAGGCAAAAGCTTGTTTGAGTTGGTTAAACGGAAAGAGGGTTTCGAGACGAAACTCCAGGCGCTTGAATCGCCTGATTCCGATAAACGAGCGAAAAGTTAAACTAGAACGAAAATCGGATCAGAAATCGCAATCAGAAATAAACGCGGATTAATCCGAGAAAAAGAAAAATGACGAACAAAATAATGAACGAACATTCGTTTTCTGGAACTAAACGATGGACGCGTTCGTTAAAATGAACGGACGAGCGAACGCTTGCTAAATAAATAAGCCGGAAAAAACCGATCTATTTAAAAAAGCGAAAACTAGGGTTTTCTCAAAAAAACCAAATCGGTTTTTTTCCAGAAAACCGGGCGGCAGGGTGGCTACCTCGGCTCGGTCCGGCGGGGCTTCCGGTGGGCAGCAGCGGCGGCGAGGCTGCGTGGGCGGCAGCGGGTGGCGACTCGGGGCTCCTAGGGGGGCCCCGGGGTGGCTATTTAAGAGAGGGGGGCCTTGCTTGGGGAGGGGGTCGGCGGCGCGTGCGTGCCCGGCTCGGTCTCCCCGAGTTCGGCGGCAGCTCGGCGAGGGAGGCGGTGGCTTGGCGGGCTGGCCTGGCTCGGCTGGGCCTTTGGCCCAGTCGGGCGCAGGTTAAAAAAACAATTTCGCCGAAACTAAGAAAAAATTCTAGAAAAATAAATAAAAATCTAAAATTGCCAAAACCAATTTTCGCCGTCTAAATAAAATATTTAGAATAGGATGAACATTTTCTTGGCTCTAAATGCAATTTTTGAAAACATGCAATTTTTCCTAAATTCAAATGAACCCACGAAAAACTCCAGAATAAAATCTTATTTGATCTTTTATTAAATCCTCAACATTTCTTTATTTTGGGAAAGTCATTTTATTCCCTCTCTCATATTTTGATAATAGAAATAATTGAAGATAAAATAAATAAAATCAAATGATCCTATTTTCAAAATTTGAGAAAACTCAAATATAAAAATAATGAAATCCCCAATTCTCTCCGAGGGTCCTTGAGTTGCGTAGAATTTCTAGGATCAACTCAAAATGCAAATAAATATGATATGAAGTGGTGATCTATTGTATAACATTCAAAATTGAAAATTTGGGATGTTACAAACCTACCCCCTTAAGATGAATCTCTCCCTCGAGATTCGGGTTGGCTAGAAAATAGGTGAGGGTGGTCCTTCAGCAAATCTTCCTCTCGCTCCCAGGTGGCTTCATCCTCTGTGTGGTGGCTCCACTGAACTTTGCAAAATTGATAACCTTGCTGCAGGTGACTCGGCTGGCATACTCAAGAATCTTAACTGGTTTCTCCTCATAGGCCAAATCACTGTCCAACTGAATCGCTTCCAGCGGCACTGTATCTCTCAGCGGTATATCAGCGATCTCTGCATGGCACTTCTTTAACTGGGAAACGTGGAACACGTCGTGAACTCCTGACAATCCTTCAGGCAATTCCAACTTATAAGCTACTTCTCCCATACGCTCCAAAACCTTGTATGGTCCTACAAAACATGGCGCTAACTTTCCCTTAACTCGAAAGCGCTTAACTCCTCGAAGTGGAGATACTCGAAGGTAAACTCGGTCTCCGACTTTGTAAACTGTCTCCTAGCGTTTAGAATCTGCGTAGCTCTTCTGCCTGGACTGGGCTACCTTGAGCCTATCACGAATCAATTTCACCTTCTGTTCAGACTCCTTAATCAGATCCGGTCCAAACAACTGGCGGTCTCCAACTTCAAACCACGACAATGGGGTCCTGCACCTCCTTCCGTACAAGGCTTCGAAAGGGGCCATCTTCAAACTGGATTGATAACTGTTGTTGTAAGAGAACTCTGCATATGGCAAATTGTCGTCCCAACTAGATCCATAATCTAGCGCACAAGCTCTCAGCATATCCTCCAAAATCTGATTGACTCTCTCGGTCTGTCCATCTGTCTGCGGATGGAAAGCTTCCGGTATCTTTCTTTTATTAGTAATGATATCCTTCATATATTTAGCATAAGGATTCGTTTTGAGCACATCAGTTAATCTCATACGCAAAAAGATAGGCCTAATCATTTCAGCAAAGCGCTCAAAATCCTCATCATCCTTTTTCTTGGATGGTTTCGGAGGAAAAGGCATGGGTTTCTGGACCCAAGGTTCCCTTTCTTTACCATATTTCCTAGCAACAAAGTCTCTTTTATCATAACGTTGATTCTTTAATTGTGGGTTATCAAGATCAACAGCAGGTTCAATTTCTACATCATTATCATTATTAGGTTGAGCATCATCATGAACATCATCGTTAATATTTTTACTAGGTTCATGTTCATTACCAGATTGTGTTTCAGCATCAGACATAGATATATCATTTCGATTATTAGGTGGTTCAGCAATAGGTTCACTAGAAGTTTGCATAGTTCTATCATTTTTCTTCTTCTTCTTTTTAGAAGAACTGGGAACATCAATATTATTTCTTTGAGAATCTTGCTCAATTCTCTTAGGGTGGCCTTCAGGATACAAAGGTTCCTGAGTCATTCTACCAGTTCTAGTAGCCACTCTAACAGCATAATCATTTTTCTTACTATTCATTTCATTAAGCACTTCTTTTTGAGCCTTAAGTACTTGTTCTACTTGAGTGGTAACCATAGAAGCATGTTTGCTAACAAGTTTAAGTTCACCTTTAATATCAGCCATATAATCACCCAAGCGTCTAATCATATAAGCATTCTCTTTTAATTGTCTACCAAAATAAGCATTGAAGTCATCTTGCTTATACATAAAGTTATCAAATTCATGCAAGCATTGACTAGCAATTTTAGTAGGAGGGACTTCAGCTTTATCATATCTATAGAGAGAATTTACCTTTACTACCTGTGTCGGGATATTGGGATCAGGAGGTTCTTCAATAAATAAATAATTGAGATCATAGGTTTCTTCAACAGGCGATGAATAAAGACCATGTATTTCTTCAATAGGAGGTAAATTCTTAATGGCTTCAGCTTTAATACCTTTTTCTTTCATAGATTTCTTTGCCTCTTGCATATCTTCGGGACTGAGAAATAAAACACCTCTCTTCTTCGGAGTTGGTTTAGGAATAGACTTAGTAATTGGAGCAGGAGATGGCTCAGGAGCTGGCTCAGGAGGTGCCCAATTATTTTCATTTGTCAACATATTATTCAATAGAATTTCAGCTTCATCCGGTGTTCTTTCCCTGAAAAGAGAACCAACACAACTATCCAGGTAATCTCTGGAAGCATCGGTTAGTCCATTATAAAAGATATCAAGTATTTCAGGTTTCTTAAGAGGATGATCAGATAAAGCATTAAGTAACTTGAGAAGCCTCCCCCAAGCTTGTGGGAGACTCTCTTCTTTAATTTGCACAAAGTTGTATATTTCCCTCAAAGCAGCTTGTTTCTTATGAGCAGGGAAATATTTAGCAGAGAAGTAATAAATCATATCCTGGGGACTACGCACACAACCAGGATCAAGAGAATTAAACCATATCTTAGCATCACCCTTAACGGAAATATTTTGAGTATATAAAAGTAACGCGATCTCTCATCATTAGTAAACAGGGCAGCTATATCATTTAACTTAGTAAGATGTGCCACAACAGTTTCAGATTCATAGCCATAAAACGGATCAGATTCAACCAAAGTAATTATATCAGGATCAATAGAGAATTCATAATCTTTATCAGGAACACATATAGGTGAAGTAGCAAAAGAAGGGTTGGGTTTCATTCTATCTCTAAGTGATTCTTTGTTCCATTTAATTAATAACCTCTTAAGCTCATATCTATCTTTGCAAGAAGAAATAGCAGCAGAATATTCCATATCAAAAAGATAACCCTTAGGAATAACAGGCATATTTTCATCATCACTATCATCATCGTATTCCGATTCAATAATTTCTTTTTCTCTAGCCCTAGCAATTTGTTCATCAAGAAATTCACTAAGGGGCACAGTAGTATCATGCATAGAAGCAATTTCATCATAAGTATCATGCATAGCAGAAGTGGCATCATCAATAACATGCGACATTTCAGAATGAATAGCAGAAGCAGGTGTAGGTGTCGCAAACTTACTCATAACAGAAGGTGAATCAAGTGCAGAGCTAGATGGCAGTTCCTTACCTCCCCTCGTAGTTGAGGGATAGATCTTGGTTTTTTGATCTCTCAAGTTCTTCATAGTGTCCAGCAGATATAAATCCCAAGTGACTCAAAGAATAGAGCTATGCTCCCCGGCAACGGCGCCTGAAAAAGGTCTTGATAACCCACAAGTATAGGGGATCGCAACAGCTTTCGAGGGTAGAGTATTCAACCCAAATTTATTGATTCCACACAAGGCGAGCCAAAGAATATTCTCAAGTATTAGCAGCTGAGTTGTCAATTCAACCACACCTGGAAACTTAGTATCTGCAGCAAAGTGTTTAGTAGCAAAGTAATATGATAGTGGTGATAGCGGCAACAAATGTAAAGACAACAAAAGCAATGTTTTTGGTATTTTGTAGTGATTGTAACAGTAGCAGCGGGAAAGTAAGTAAGCGTAAACCAGTATATGGAAAACTCGTAGGCACCGGATCAGTGATGGATAATTATGCCGGATGCGGTTCATCATGTAATAGTCATAACATAGGGTGACACAGAACTAGCTCCAATTCATCAATGTAGTGTAGGCATGTATTCCGTATATAGTCATACGTGCTTATGGAAAAGAACTTGCATGACATCTTTTGTCCTACCCTCCCGTGGCAGCGGGGTCCTATTGGAAACTAAGGGATATTAAGGCCTCCTTTTAATATAGAACCGGAACAAAGCATTAGCACATAGTGAATACATGAACTCCTCAAACTATGGTCATCACCGGGAGTGGTCCCGATTATTGTCACTTCGGGGTTGCCGGATCATAACACATAGTAGGTGACTATAGACTTGCAAGATAGGATCAAGAACTCACATATATTCATGAAAACATAATAGGTTCAGATCTGAAATCATGGCACTCGGGCCCTAGTGACAAGCATTAAGCATAGCAAAGTCATAGCAACATCAATCTCAAAACATAATGGATACTAGGGATCAAACCCTAACAAAACTAACTCGATTACAATCTCATCCAACCCATCACCGTCCAGCAAGCCTACGATGGAATTACTCACGCACAGCGGTGAGCATCATGAAATTGGTGATGGAGGATGGTTGATGATGACGACGGTGACAAATCCCCCTCTCCGGAGCCCCGAACGGACTCTAGATCAGCCCTCCCGAGAGGTTTTAGGGCTTGGCGGCGGCTCCGTATCGTAAAACGCGATGATTTCTTCTCTCTGATTTTTTCTCATCGAAACTCAATATATGGAGGTGGAGTTGGAGTCGGAGACGCAACAGGGGGCCCACGAGGTAGGGTGGCGCGCCCTAGGGGGGGCCCACCCTCGTGAGAAGGGTGTGGGCCCCCTGGTCTTCATCTTTGGCAAGGATTTTTTATTATTTTTTCTAAGATGTTCCATGGAGTTTCAGGTCATTCCGAGAATATTTGTTTTCTGCACATAAAACAACACCATGGTAATTTTGCTGAAAACAGCGTCAGTCCGGGTTAGTTCCATTCAAATCATACAAGTTAGAGTCCAAAACAAGGGCAAAAGTGTTTGGAAAAGTAGATACGACGGAGACGTATCATGAAGCGTCGCAATACACCTCATAATCCTTGGTTTGATCTGGCAAAATCAACACAGGTGATGTAACCAAACGTTTCGTCAACTCCTGGAAACTAGCCTCACATTCTTCAGTCCATTTGAACTTGGTATCTTTCTTCAACAATTCCGTCATAGGCTTTGCAATCTTCGAGAAGTTTTTCAATGAATCTCCGGTAGTATCCTGCGGGTCCAAGAAAACTCCGGATCTCTCCAACTGTTGTTGGGGCTTCCCAATTTGTCATAGTGTCAACCTTGGTGGGATCTACTACTATACCTTCTCCAGATATAACGTGTCCGAGGAATCCAACTTCCTTCAACCAAAACTCACATTTGCTAAACTTGGCATATAACTGATGTTTTCTGAGCTTTCCAAGTACCAAACGCAAATGCTCCTTATGCTCCTCTTCATTCTTCGAGTAAACTAGGATATCATCAATGAACACTACAATGAACTTATCCAAAAACTCCATAAACAGTTTGTTCATCATGTTCATAAAATATGCAGGTGTGTTAGTCAGACCAAATGACATAACGGTATACTCATACAACCCATACCTGGTGGTAAAAGCTGTCTTAGGTATATCCTGTTCTCGAATCTTCAACTGATGGTACCCTGATCGCAGATCAATCTTGGAAAATACCTTAGCTCCTTGCAATCGATCAAACAGATCATTGATCATTGGTAGTGGGTACTTGTTTTTGATCGTTACTTCATTCAATCCTCCTTGCCGCAAGTTGTGAAACTCACGCTTCTTCATAGCCATAGCTCCTGCTGAAACATGGGAAAGTGGCCATGAAATTCCCCCACCATGATGCTGCGGGTCCTTCAAGCTGATGTGCGGCAAACTCCACCTTTTCCGCATCTGTGGATCCTGCCGTGGTCAACTCCCTAGCTGTCTTGCGGAGCCAATCATCTGCTACTATCGGCTCGGTGCTACTAGAGAACATCGGCGGATTCAGCCTAAGAAAACGGGCTAAGTGATCAACAGGTGGTGGTGGTGGTGGGTTGTTGTTGTTCCCCTGATTCTGATTCTGGACTAGCAACTGCATCAATGTGTTCTGCTGCTGGATCAACTAGGTGAGCTCCGGTGGGAAGGTAAATCCAGGGTCACGTCTCGGAGGCATCTGATGCGTTTAGAAAAGATGAGATTTAAGAATAGAGGGGGGGGGTCTAGAGAGAAAACATTACCACATGCACATGAGGCAAAGGCAAACAATTCACTTCATTCAATCAATCAAACAAGGGCATACAATCGATCTATCTATCGCAAAAGTGCTCAGACTACTATATTTACATGGTGGACTACTACTACTGTTGGGGTGGTCTACTAGAAATATTCTTCGGTTGCAGACTCCATGATATCTACTCCAACTTCATCAACATAGTCATCATCACTATCATCTGGATCCGAGTCGGTGTCGTCGATGATGATGTAGTCTTCAGGGCGAAACTCCTTGGGTTCTTCGTCTTCTTTTACTGGTGTAGGGCCTCCCATAAATATTCCGATCTTCTTGATCAAGTCGTCATTCTTCTCCGCTAGTACTTCGATTTCCTCTTCATAATCTTCACGTGTAGCCTTGAGTTCTTCCTCCAGTTCCTTGATTCTTGTCCTCGCCTTCTTCAGATCTATCATGTCGGCGCACATCTGGTTCTCCTGACGTCGAATGTGCTGGTTTAACTCCTGGATAAAAGCTGAAATTGATCTATCCTTCTTGGTGTTGATCATCTCCCAGTGCTCATCTCGGTGCCCACAAATCTGGTAGATAGTATCCTTGAGATCATTGCGGTAAACTTCTCCAATACGTCCCATGGCGATGTGAGCTGCCATGCTCCTTCCTAGACTCCAGGTTGGTCCATCAAAGGAAAACTCTATGGGCTCAGTGACTGGCATGAACGTCCTTCCTGGAACTTGAACTTGAATCATCCAGCGCTCCTCTTCAGGTAAAGGGGCGTTGTAGGTTCCGGTGAAGCTTGGTACTCCGATGTTCAGGTACTTAGTGACTTCCTTCAGGTGACGTCCAAAGGGTGTATCTTCATCCGGCTGGGTGAACTTGTTCCTTGCATCCGCCATCCTAAAAGAGTAGAAAAGATGAGGAGTTAGAATGGGAAGAGTGAGTAGTGATCTAGGGCTTTAGCTTAGTGGTCGTGCCCTACAGTCAGCGTGTGCTCTGATACCATCTTGTAGCGACCAGACCTCAAACGATCCAATCTCTGTGCTCCAGTGTCATCCCTGGATCAGTAATGCTGACACCACACAGTACTTGAAGGATTTATAACAGAGTAGCAATCACACACTTATTACATCGAGTGTCTCAAACGAGAACTTATTACAATAAATATGGCTTAAGGCCATCTAATAACGATAACAGCAGAAGGCTTGGAAGATAAGTGAGTCCATCAACTCCAACGGCATCATTGAGTATAGAACCATGACCTAAAAGCACCTTACTCGTCGTCTGAAAAGTCTGCAACATGAACGTTGCAGCCCGAAACGGGTCAGCACATGGAATATGCTGGCAAAGTAACACATAGAGAACAACGAAAGGATAAGGCTATGCTACATGCATATTTGGCTGGTGGAAAGCTCTATGGTTACAGTTTTGCGTAAAGCCAATTTTTCCCTACTGCAAAGGAATAATTTTTATTTAACTATCATGGTAGTTGTTAAACATTGAGAGTGTAGACACCCTCTCAATCCCAATTAAGCATCATCATTAAAACCCAACAAAATTAATTTAGTAACATGATGAGATTCACATGATAATCCAAGTACTAGATACTCAAGATGTCCATAACCGGGGACACGGCTAACCATGATTAGTTTATACACTCTATAGAGGTTTGTGCACTTTTCCCCACAAGACTCGATCTCCTCCATTGGGATTCTCGCACTACATGATGTTTGAGAAACGGATGACCGAGACATAGTCTTTCAGAAGCGCTTGCACCTTATGAACGGGTAGACCGTACCACTTACATCCCCTACATCTGCTAGTCTACCACTGTAAGAGTTCGCACGACTTAGTCAACTATGCTAAAGCCCATAGTAGCTTGTGGATGCACACGGAAGTTTCTAGTATGAATAATCTCATGATCCCTTTAAGCCTGGGTGGCGGTCCAAAAGAAAAACAGGCAATCGCTGGAATACCCAGGTGCCTCAATCCACCCAGATGTGTGTTTAAGTTGCCACCTTAGATAAACCATTAATTTAACAATCTCACATCTGTCATGGATACACTCACCCAATCCATGTCTACTAGCATAGCATGGCATAATAAGCAAACATAGAAGTAACTCCCAAAGGTTTGATAATAAACAGGTAATAGGTACTGCCTCATCTACTTCCCGAACCCACAATTTAATTAGATCCTAATCATGCAATGTGTGATGATTGATCTAATGCAATAAAACTGGGTAGTAGGAAGTATGATCAAAGTGTTACTTGCCTTGCTGATGATCCCTGAAACCTAGCAATTCGAAGTAGCAAGCGGCGCACTCCGGGTACTCTATCGCAAAAAACAAGCATACAATAAGTACTCATCTAATGCACAGGTAAAACTCGAATAAGAGATCTAACCAGATAGTTCAACTTAAGAACTCCGGTTGGCAAAAGAATCAAATCAAACGAAGCAACGAAAGACAAACGGCAAACGAAACAAGCTCCGTTTACTAATCTGAATCTAGGTCAAATTTTACTGAGGAAAAAACTTGTTTGAGTTGGTTAAACGGAAAGAGGGTTTTGAGACGAAACTCCAGGCGCTTGAATCGCCTGATTCTGATAAACGAGCGAAAAGTTAAACTAGAATGAAAATCGGATTAGAAATCGCGATCAGAAATAATCGCGGATTAATTCGAGAAAAAGAAAAACGACAAACAGAATAACGAACGGACGTTCGTTTTCTGGAACTAAGCGATGAACGCGTTCGTTAAAACGAACGGACGAGCGAACGCTCGCTAAATAAATAAATCAGAAAAAACCGATCTATTAAAAAAACGAAAACTAGGGTTTTCTAAAAAAACCAAATCGGTTTTTTTCCAGAAAACCGGGCGGTGGGGCGGCTACCTCGGCTCGGTCCGGCGGGGCTCCGGCGGGGCTTCCGGTGGGCAGCAGCGGCAGCGGGGCGGCGCGGGGCGGCGGCAGCAGCGGCGGGGCTGCGTGGGCGGTGGCGGGTGGCGACTCGGGGCTCCCAGGGGGCCCCCGGGGTGGCTATTTAAGAGAGGGGGGCGGCCTTTCTTGGGGAGGGGGTCGGCGGCGCGTGCGTGCCCGGCTCGATCTCCTTGATTCCGGCGGCAGCTCGGCGAGGGAGGCGGTGGCCTGGCGGGCCGGCCTGGCTCAGTTGGGCCTTTGGCCCAGTCGGGCGCAGGTTTAAAAAAAACAATTTCGCTGAAACTAAGAAAAAAATTCTAGAAAAATAAATAAAAATCTAAAATTGCCAAAACCAATTTTCACTGTCTAAATAAAATTTTAGAACAGGATGAACATTTTCTTGGCCCTAAATGCAATTTTTGAAAACATGCAATTTTTCCAAAATTCAAATAAAACCACGAAAAACTCGAGAATAAAATCTTATTTGATTTTTTATTAAATCCTCAATATTTCTTTATTTTGGGAAAGTCATTTTATTCCCTCTCTCATATTTTGATAATAGAAATAACTGAAGATAAAATAAATAAAATCAAATGATCCTATTTTCAAAATTTGAGAAAACTCAAATATGAAAATAACGAAATCCCCAACTCTCTCTGAGGGTCCTTGAGTTGCGTAGAATTTCTAGGATCAACCCAAAATGCAAATAAATATGATATGCAGTGATGATCTATTGTATAACATTCCAAATTTAAAATTTGGGATGTCACAATATGGCTAATTGGATGTGAGTTTTCATGAACTATTATTGTTGACATTACCCTTGAGGTAAAAGGTTGGGAGGCAAAACTATAAGCCCCTATCTTTCTCCATGTCCGACTAAAACTTCATAACCATAAATATTGCGTGAGTGTTAGCAATTGTGAAAGACTAAATGATGGTTGAGTATGTGGACTTGCAGAAAAGCTCTTATATTGACTATTTCTGATGCTATGATAAATTGCAATTTCTTCAATGACTGAGATTATAATTTGTTGGTTCTCAATAAAGTTTTTGATTCATACTTTAAATTGTGACTGAATTGTTACTTTAGCATAAGAAATCATATGAAAATATTTATATATGTTGCTGTTATAAGAATGAACATGATGCCCTCATGTCCGTATTTTATTTTATCGACACCTCTATCTCTAAACATGTGGACATATTTTTTGATCTCGGCTTCCGCTTGAGGAGAAGCGAGGTCTAAGCTTGGGGGAGTTGATATGTCCATTTTGCATCATGCTTTTATATCGATATTTATTTCATTATGGGATGTTATCACACGCTATGTCACAATACTTATGCCTATTCTCTCTTATTTTACAAGGTTTACATGAAGAGCGAGAATGCCGGCAGCTGGAATTCTGGGCTGGAAAATGAGCAAATATTAGAGTCCTATTCTGCACAACTCCAAAAGTCCTAAAACTTCACGGGAGCACGTTTCAGAATATATAAAATATATTGGGTGAAGGAAGTACGAGAGGGGGTCCACCCACCATCCATGAGGGTGGGGCGTGCCCTACCCCCCTGGGCGTGCCCCCTGCCTCGTGGGCCCCCTGGCAGCCCTTTGATGCCCATCTTCTGCTATATGAGGTCTTCCGTCGAGGAAAAAAATCATAAGCGAGCTCACGGGACGAAACTCCGCCGCCACGAGGCGGAACCTTGACGGAACCAATCTAGGGCTCCGGCGGAGCTGTTATGCCGGGGAAACTTCCTTCCGGGAGGGGAAATCATCACCATCGATCCTCTCATCGGGAGGGGGTCAATCTCCATCAACATCTTCACCAACACCATCTCATCTCAAACCCTAGTTCATCTCTTGTATCCAATCTTTGTCCCAGAACCTCAGATTGGTACCTGTGGGTTGCTAGTAGTGTTGATTACTCCTTGTAGTTGATGCTAGTTGGTTTATTCGGTGGAAGATCATATGTTCAGATCCTTTATGCATATTAATACCCCTTTGATTATGAACATGAATATGATTTCTGAGTAGTTGCGTTTGTTCCGGAGGACATGGGAGAAGTCTTGCTATAAGTATGTAGCGATCCGACCTCAAACAGTCAAATCTTTGTGCATAAGTGTCATCCCTGGATCGGTAATGCTGACACACATAGTACTTGAAGGATTTATAATAGAGTGGCAATCACACACTTATTACAGCGAATTTCTCAAAGAGAACTTATTACAATAAATATGGCTTAAGGCGATCTAAATAAGATAATAGCGGAAGGCTTGGAAGATAAAGCGAGTCCATCAACTCCAATGGCATAGCTGAGTGCACGACAACGACCTAGCGTACCTTACTATTTGTCTGAAAAGTTTTCAACATGATATGTTGCAGCCCGAAATGGGTCAGCACATGGAATATGCTGGCAAGATAACAAAGTAGAGCAATGAAACAAGTGAAGGCTATCACTACATGCATATAGGGCTAGTGGAGGCTCTATGGTTATAATGTTTTTGCGAAAAGCCATTTTTTCCCTACAATAAAGGAATATATTTTATTTAACTATCATGGTAGTTGAAAAACATTGAGAATGGTAAAACCCCATCTCAATCCCAATTAAAAGTAATTAACATCCCAATAAATTAATTTAGGGTGATGAGATCCACATGATAATCCAAGAACCAGATACTCAAGATGTCCATAACCTGGGACACAGCTAACCATGATTAGTTTGTACACTCTACAGAGGTTTGCGCACTTTTCCCCACAAGACTCGATCTCCTCTATTGTATTTCTCGCACTTCATGGTGTTTGAGAAACGGATGACCGAGACACAGTCTTTCCGAAGAGGTCCCCTTAACCGATAGATAGGCCGGTACACCTACAACCCCCTACATCTGCTAGCCCATCATGGAAAGGTTTCCCACAACTTACTCAACTATGCCAGAGCCCATAATGTCTTGTGGCTGCACACGAAAGTTTCTAGTATGAATAATCTTATGATCCCTTTGAGCCTGGGTGGCGAACCAAAAAGGACAGCACTGGTATATCCCCAGGTGCCCGCAACCAATCCACCCAGATGTGTGTTTAAGTAGCCACCTTAAGTAACCCATTAATTAATAATCTCACATCTGTCATGGATACACTCAAACCCAATCCACGTCTACGAGCATAGCATGGCAATGAATAGCATAACGTAGAAGTAACTCCCAAGGGTTTGATAATAAAAGGGTAATAGGTTCTACCTCATCATCTACTTCCCAAAACCCACATGTTAAGAGATCCTACTCATGAAATGTTTGAGGGTTGAGCTAATGCATAAAAACTGGGTAATAAAGGGGTATGATCAATGTGTTACTTGCCTTGCTGATAATCCGGAAAACCTAGTGACTCGTAGTACCATGCTGCGCACTTTGGGAATTCTAGCGCAAAAAAACTATAGCATACATAAGCACTCAAGCAAAGATGCAAGGGGAAAACTTCAAATAAGAAGATCCAAACTGAAAGCTCAACTGAATAGGCTCGATTTGCAAAAATAATCGATCAAAACGGAGATACGGAACTGAAACTATGGTCAAAAGAACTTCGTAAACAAATCTGTTTGAAACCAAATTTTAAATTTGTCAAAACCTTGTTCAAGTTGATTAAATAGAAAGAGGGTTTCGAAACAAAGATTTTGGCATTGGTTTCACTAGATTTGGACAAACGGTTAAGAAACGGCGAGGGTTTGAAGATCAGGGGCTAATCTGCGATAAAAATAATCGTGAATAGGTCCCTGGCCGAAAATAAAATAAAAAGAAAAGACTTACAAATGAACGTTTGCTGTCTGAACCTAACCGGCGAACATCGTTCGTTAAAACGAATGAACGGACGAACGTCCACTAAATAAATAAACCGACGAAAACCGATCTATGAAAATAACCGCGAAACTAAACTAAAAAAACCGGGGTTAACCGAAGAAAAACTGACCGGTCAACGGGCGGTCAACGGCCGCGGTTTCCGGTGAGATCCGGCGGGCGGCGCGGCGCTATGGCGGTGGCGGCTGCTGCGGTGCTGCTGCTGCGGGACAGGGCGAGGCGAGGTGGTGGCAAGGGGCAGCGGCGACGCTATATAAGAGGGGGAGGGAGTCCGTCTTGGGGAAGGGGCAGGCCGCAGCGGCAGGGGCAACCCGGACTCCGGCCGGAGTCTGGTTCGGGCACGTAGGCGAGCGGGAAGGCGGCGGCGCTGCGCTGGCCCGGTTGGGCCTTCGGCCCAGTTCGGTCCGAAACTTCTTTTTTTAATGATTCTGCCGAGAAAAGTCCTAAATAAAATAAAATAAAAATCTGGAAATGCGAAAACAAATTTTCACCATCTAAATAAAATATTTAGAACTTAGTGAACATTTTCTTGGCCTAAAATGCAATTTTGAAAAATGCATATTTTTCTAATTCAAATAAAATAGCAATAAAATCCAAATAAAATAATTTATTTGATTTTAATAATTTGCCTCTAATGTTTCATTTATTTTGGAGAAGTCATATTATCTCCTCTCATATGTTTTTAATATTGGAAGTATTATTTGGAGAGAAAAATAACTAAAACCAAAGTGATCCACTTTTCAATATTTGAGAAAATTCAAATATGAAAAAAATAAAATCTCCAACTCTCTCCGTGGGTCCTTGAGTTGCTTAGGATTTTGGGATCACAAAGCCAAAATGCAAAAAAAATATGATATGCATATGATGACCTATGTATAACATTCCAAATTGGAAATTTGGGATGTTACAAACCTACCCCTTAAGGTGAATCTCGCCTTCGAGATTCGGGTTGGCTAGAAAATAGGTGTGGGTGGTCGTTCCATAGATCATCGTCTCGTTCCCAGGTGGCTTCATCCTCGGTATGGTGGCTCCACTGAACTTTGCAAACTTTATAACCTTACTGCGCGTGACTCGGCTGGCAAACTCGAGAATCTTGACTGGTTTCTCCTCATAGGTCAGATCACTATCCAACTGAATTGCTTCCAGGGGCACTGTATCTCTCAGAGGGATATCGGCCATCTCAGCATGGCACTTCTTCAACTGGGAAACGTGAAACACATCATGAACTCCTAACAGTCCTTCGGGTAACTCCAGCTTGTAGGCAACTTCTCCCATACGTTCCAAAACTCGGTATGGTCCTACAAATCTTGGGGCTAGCTTTCCCTTAACTCCAAAATGTTTAACTCCTCGCAGAGGTGACACACGAAGATATGCTCTGTCTCCGATTTCATAGACTACCTCTTTGTGTTTTGAGTCTGCATAACTCTTCTGCTTGGACTGAACTACCTTCAGTCTATCTGGAATCAACTTCACCTTCTCTACGGACTCTTTGATCAAATCGGGTCCAAACAACTGACGGTCTCCAACTTCATCCCACATCAACAGTGTTCTACACCTTCTTCCATACAAAGCTTCGAAAGGTGCCATCTTCAGACTGGCTTGGTAACTGTTGTTGTATGAGAACTCTGCGTAGGGCAAATTATCATCCCAACTAGATCCATAATCTAGTGCACAAGCCCTCAACATGTCCTCCAGAATCTGATTGACTCTCTCGGTCTGTCCATCCATCTGTGGATGAAAACCTGTACTGAACTCTAGCCTTGTGCCAAAACTTTGAAGTAAACTGTGTTCCCCTATCTGATACGACAGTCCTCAGAACTCCATGCAGACATACGATCCTGGTCATATATATCTTGGCCAACTTCGCACTCGTATAGGTGGTTTTCACTGGGATAAAGTGAGCCACTTTGGTCAAACGATCCACTGCTACCCAAATAGAATCATATCCCGATCGGGTTCTGGGAAATCCAGTGATGAAATCCATGCCAAGCTTGTCCCACTTCCATTCGGGAATCGGCATAGGTTGCAGTAATCCGGCTGGCTTCTGATGTTTTGCCTTCACTCTCTGACATACATCACATACGGCTACATACTCGGCAATATCCTTCTTCATACCAGTCCACCAGAAACGCTCCTTCAAATCCAAATACATCTTGGTGTTTCTGGGGTGTATCGAGTATGGCGAGTCATGAGCTTCCTGAAGTATCAACTTCCTGATCTCTGCATTATTGGGTACATAAACACGGTCCTCAAACCGCAAGGTGTCGTGCTCATCCTCACGAAAACCCTTGGCTTTTCCATTGCCCATCTTCTCCTTTATCTTAGCAATTTCCTTATCATCCTTCTGAGCTTCTAGAATTTTTCCCAATAATGTCGATTGAATTTCTAATGCGGCAACAAAACCTCTAGGGACTATCTCTAAGCGTAACTCCCTGAGATCTTCAGCTAACCCCTTTGGCAATCCTCCACTTATGAGGGTATTGGCGTAACTCTTCTAGCTCAAAGCGTCTACTATGACATTGGCCTTGCCTGGTTGATAGTGCAACTTCATATCATAATCCTTTATAAGCTCCAACCATCTCCTTTGCCTGAGATTCAACTCCTTTTGTGTGAAAATGTACTTCAAACTCTTGTGATCCGTGTACACATCACAATGATTCCCAATAAGGAAATGCCTCCAGGTCTTGAGCGCATGCACTACTGCTGCTAACTCCAAATCATGCATGGCATAATTCAACTCATGCGGTCGAAGTTGACATGAGGCATATGAAACAACTCTTCCGTCTTGCATAAGTACGCCACCAAGTCCTAAGCGAGATGCGTCGCAATAAACTTGGAAATCCTTGTGCATATCCAGTAGAATCAACACTGGGGCTGTAACCAAACATTTCTTCAACTCCTGGAAACTTGCCTCACATTCATCTATCCATTTGAACTTGGTGTCCTTTTTCAACAACTCCGTCATAGGCTTCGCAATCTTAGAGAAATTCTCAATGAATCTCCGATAATATCCTGCGAGTCCAAGAAAACTTCGGATCTCTCCAACTGAAGTGGGCGCCAACCACTCAGTGACTGCCTGAACCTTGGTAGGGTCTACTGCTATACCTTCTCCTGATATAACATGTCCAAGGAATCCAACTTCTTTCAACCAAAACTCACATTTGCTGAACTTGGCGTATAACTGATGTTCCATGGGCTTCTCGAGAACTAAGCGCAAATGCTCCTTGTGTTCCTCTTCATTCTTTGAGTATACCAAAATGTCGTCAATGAACACCACGACAAATTTATCCAAGAACTCCATGAACACCTTATTCGTCATACTCATGAAATAGGCAGGGGCATTAGTCAATCCAAATGACATAACCGTGTACTCGTATAGCCCGTACCTTGTGGTGAAGGCTGTCTTAGGTATATCCTGTTCTCGGATCTTCAGGTTGTGGTATCCTGATTCAAAGATCAATCTTGGAAAATACTTTAGCTCCTTGTAGCTGGTCAAAAAAATCATTGATCATCGGCAGTGGGTACTTGTTCAATGCACGATAATCAACAACCATTCTCAAAGATTTATCCTTCTTCTCGACCAAGAGCACTAGGGCTCCCCATGGTGATGAACTTCGGCGAATGTAACCTTTCTCCAATAACTCCTTAATCTGTTTCTTAATCTCCTCCAAATCATTAGCGGGAATCCGGCATGGTCTCTTCGATATTGGTCCGGTGCCTGGCCACAGCTCTATCAAAAACTCAATGTCTCGATCTGGCGGCATGCCTGGTAGTTTCTCTGGAAATACATCTGGGTAATCCTTCACTACAGGCACTTCCTCCTGAACAACTCCCGTGAGGGAATTTACGTGAGTCCTCTTTGCTGTATGCCTGGATACATACTTAGTCCTTTTTCCCTCCGGTGTGGTGAGCAAAATTGACTTACTGGCGCTATCAATGTTTCCTCCATACATCGATAGCCAATCCATACCGAGTATCACATCCAATCCTTGTGATTCCAAAATTATTAAGTCTGAGGAGAAAACATGCCTACCTATGGTCAATGGCATCTGAAAACATCCACTGCTTGCCATATACTCCCCTCCAGGTGAGCTACTAACATAGGTTTCTTAAGAACTTTGGTGGGTAACTTATATTTATCCACAAATCCCCTTAATATGTAGGAATGTGATGCACCAGTATCAAAAAGAACTATTGCAGTAAATGACTTAACCAAAAACTTACCGATAACTGCATCTGGCTGCTCCTCAACCTCCTCCACGTTCACGTGGTTCACTTGTCCCTTGTTGAAAGGGTTGGGTTTATTCCCAGAGCTTCCATTGCCATTTCCATTCTTGAGTTTAGGACACTCATTGGCGTAGTGTCTAGTCTTCCCGCACTTGAAACAAGTAACGTGACTTTGGTCCTTCTTGGCGGGCGTGCTTGGGTTAGAGCAGTTCTGACTGCTTGCTCCACTCCCATTTCCATTCCTAGAGCCATTGTGGTTATGCGAACTTCCTCCATTGTGGTTATGGCCTCCATGGTTATGGGTATATCCTCCCGAGTTCTGGGTAAAACATGGCTTCTGCTGATCTCTTGAATTGTACTTTCCTTGTCCATTCTTCCTTTTGCGGCTCTCAATTTGCTACTGCTTTCCTTCAATCATAAGAGCCTTATCTACCAACTCTTGGTAGTTGTTAAATGTTGCCACCATTAACTCCATACTCATCTCATCATTCAGCCCTTCCATAAATTTCTCTTGCTTCGCGACATCTGTGGCCACATCGTTTGGGGTATAACGAGCTAACTTGCTAAACTCATGCACATACTACCCCACAGTATGGTTGCCCTAGCATAAGTTTCGAAACTCACACTTCTTCATGCTCATAGATCCAATTGAGACATGAGCAGTGCGGAACGCTTGCTGAAACTGCTCCCAAGTAACATTGGCTATGGGGAAGGTGGTTGTGTAATTCTCTCACCATGAGGCTGCAGGTCCATCCAATTGGTGTGCAGCAAAATGCACCTTCTCAGCATCTGTGCAACCTACGATGGTTAACTACTTTCCAATCATGTGTAGCCAGTCATCCGGAACTATGGGCTCGGTGCTACTGGAAAACACTGGCGGTTGTAATCTCATAAAACGGGCTAAGTTGTCAACTGGAGGTGGTGGCGGTGGGTTGTTGTTGTTATTGTTGTTGTTGTTGCCTTGATTTTGAACTAGCAATTGCATTAGTGTATTCTGCTGTTGGATCAACTGAGTGAGCTCCGATGCGAAAGAAAATCCGGGGTCACATCTCAGAGGCATCTGATGGGTTTAGAGGGGAGAGATTAGAATAGAATGAGGTCTAGTGAGAAAGCACTACCCATATGCACATGAGACAAACACAATCATATCACACCAAAACAATTTCAACCAAGGCATACAACCGATCTAACTGTCGTTACAGTGCTCGGACTACTAATATATACATGGGGAAAATACTACTAATAGTATGGTGGTCTACTAAAAAATTTGATCCGAAGATGACTCCATGATATCAGCTCCAGCTTCGTATTCATAATCATCATCACTGGGGTCAGAGTCGGTGTCATCGATGATGATGTAGTCCTTGGGGTGGTCGTCATCTCCTCCTGGCGCAGGGTCTCCCATGAATACTCCTAGCTTCCTTGTCAGGTCGTCATTCCTCTACACTAGTATTGTGATTTTCTCCTCATATCTATCGCGTGTAGACTTGAGTTCCTCTTCCAGCTCCATGTTCCTAGTCATCAACTTCTTCAGATCTATCATGCTTGCGCACATTTGGTTCTCCTGGCGACGAATATGCCGGTTTAACTCCTGGTTGTAAGCTGCAATGGACCTGTTCTTCCTGGTGCTGATCATCTCCCATTGCTCATCTCGGTGCCCACATATCTGGTAGATGGTGTCCTTAAGATCCTTGTGATAAACTTCACTGATGCGTCCTATGGCGATGTGGGCTGCCATGCTCTTTCCTAGACTCCAGGTTGGTGCATCAAAGGAAAACTCTATGGGCTCAGTTACTAGCGTGAATGTCCTTCCTGGAACTTGAAGTCGAATCATCCAACGCTCCTCTTCTAGTAAAGTGGCGGTGTAGGTCCCGGTGAATCTTGGTATTCCAATGTTTAGGTATCTAGTGACTTCCTTCAAGTGTCTCCCAAAGGGTGTGTCTTCATCTGGTTGTGCAAACTTGTTCCTTGTGTCCGCCATCCTATAGAGTAGAAAACGGAGAGAAGTCAGAAATGAGTAGAGAAGAGTAACCTATGGCTCATCTTAGTGGTCGTGTCCTACATTCAGCGTGTGCTCTGATACCATATTGTAGCGATCTGACCTCAAACGGTCAAATCTCTGTGCATAAGTGTCATCCCTGGATTGGTAATGCTGACACACACAGTACTTGAAGGATTTATAATAGAGTGGCAAGTACTTGAAGGATTTATAATAGAGTGGCAATCACATACTTATTACAGCGAATGTCTCAAAGAGAACTTACTACAATAAATATGGCTTAAGGCCATCTAAATAAGATGACAACAGAAGGCTTGGAAGATAAAGTGAGTCCATCAACTCCAACGACATAGCTGAGTGCACGACAATGACCTAGCGCTCTTCGTCTGAAAAGTCTGCAACATAATATGTTGCAGCCCGAAACGGGTCAGCACATGGAATATGCTGGCAAGATAACATAATAGAGCAATGAAACAAGTTGAAAAACAACGGCTATCACTACATCCATATATGGCTGGTGGAGGCTCTATGGTTATAATGTTTTTGCGAAAAGCCAATTTTTCCCTACAACAAAGGAACATATTTTATTTAACTATCATGATAGTTGAAAAACAATGAGAATTGTAAAACCCCATCTCAATCCCAATTAAAAGTAATTAACATCCCAACAAATTAATTTAGAGTGATGAGGTCCACATGATAATCCAAGAACCAGATACTCAAGATGTCCATAACCGGGGACACGGCTAACCATGATTAGTTTGTACACTGTGCAGAGGTTTGCGCACTTTCCCCACAAGACTCAATCTCGCCCGCTGTATTTCTCGCACTGCATGGTGTTTGAGAAACGGATGACCGAGACACAGTCTTTCTGAAGAGGTCCCCTTAACTGATAGATAGGCCGATACACCAAGAATCCCCTACATCTGCTACAGAGCCCGTAATGGCTTGTGGCTGCACATGGAAGTTTCTAGCATGAATAATCTTATGATCCCTTTGAGCCTGGGTGACGAACCAAAAAGGACATCACTGGTATATCCCCAGGTGTCCCCAACCAATCCACCCAAATGTCTGTTTAAGTAGCCACCTTGAGCAATCTATTAATTAATAATCTCACATCTGTCATGGATACACTCAAACCCGATCCACGTCTATGAGCATAGCATGGCAATAAGTAGCATAACATAGAAGTAACTCCCAGGGGTTTGATAATAAAAAGGGTAATAGGTTCTACCTCATCATCTACTTCCCAAAACCCACATGTTAAGAGATCCTACTCATGAAATGTTTGAGGGTTGAGCTAATGCATAAAAACTAGGTAATAAAGGGGTATGATCAATGTGTTACTTGCCTTGCTGATGATCCGCAAAACCTAGTGACTCGTAGTAGCACGCTGCGCACTCTGGGAATTCTAGTAAAAACAAACAATAGCATACATAAGCACTCAAGCAAAGACGCAAGGGGAAAACTTCAAATAAGAAGATCCAAACTGAAAATTCAACTGAAGAGGTTCGATTTGCAAAAATAATCGATCAAAACGGAGATACAAAACTGAAACTACGGTCAAAAGAACTTCGTAGACAAATCTTCTTCAAACCAAATTTTAAATTTGCTCAAACCTTGTTCAAGTTGATTAAACAGAAAGAGGGTTTCGAAACGAACATTTTGGCATTGGTTTCACTGGATTTGGACAAATGGTTAAGAAACGGCAAGGGTTTGAAGATCAAAGGCTAATCTGTGATAAAAATAATCACAGATAGGTCCCTGGCCGAAAATAAAATAAAAAGAAAATACTAACGAATGAACGTTTGTTGTCTGAACCTAACCGGCGAACAACGTTCGTTAAAACGAACGAACGGACGAACGTCCGCTAAATAAATAAACCACGAAAACCGATCTAAGAAAATAACTGTGAAACTAAACTAAAACCGGGGTTAACCAAAGAAAAACCGACCGGTCAACGGGCGGTCAACGACGGTAGTTTCCGGCGAGATCTGGCGGGCGGGCGGCGGAGCTCGGCGAGGTGGCGGGGCGAGGCGAGGCGGGGCAGCGGGCGGTGCGGACGGCGCGGCGCTGTGGCGGCGGCGGTGGCTGCTGCGGGGCGGGGCGGGGCGAGGTGGTGGCAAGGGGCGGCGGCGGCACTATATAAGAGGGGGAGGGGTCCGTCTTGGGGAAGGGGCAGGCCGCGGCGGCGGGGGCAACCCGGAGTCCGGCTCGGGCACGCGGGCGAGCGGGAAGGCGGCTGTGCTGCGCTGGGCCTAAAAATGCATTCCGCCGAGAAAAATCCTAAATAAAATAAAATAAAAATGTCAAAATGTCAAAACAAATTTTCACCATCTAAATAAAATATTTAGAACTTAGTGAACATTTTCTTGGCCTAAAAATGCAATTTTGAAAAATGTATATTTTTCTAATTCAAATAAAATAGCAATAAAATCCAAATAAAATAATTTATTTGATTTTAATAATTTTCCTGCAATATTACATTTATTTTGGAGAAGTCCTATTATCTCCTCTCATATGTTTTTAATATTGGAAATATTATTTGGAGACAAAAATAATTAAACCAAAGTGATCCACTTTTCAATATTTGAGAAAATTCAAATGTGAAAACAATAAAATCCCCAACTCTCTCTGTGGGTCCTTGAGTTCCTTAGGATTTTGGGATCACAAAACCAAAATGCAAATAAAATATGATATGCATATGACGACCTATGTATAACATTCCAAATTGGAAATTTGGGATGTTACAAAGTAGTCATGTGAATTTGGTATTCTTTCGATATTTTGATGAGATGTATGTTGTCTTTCCTCTAGTGGTGTCATGTGAACGTCGACTACATGACACTTCACCATTGTTTGGGCCTAGAGGAAGGCATTGGGGAGTAATAAATAGATGATGGGTTGCTAGAGTGACAGAAGCTTAAACCCTAGTTTATGAGTTGCTTCGTAAGGGGCTGATTTGGATCCATATGGTTCATGCTATGGTTAGGTTTACCTTAATGCTTCTTTTGTAGTTGTGGATGCTTGCAATAGGGGTTAATCATAAGTGCGATGCTTGCCCAAGAAAGGACAGTACCCAAGCACCGGTCCACCCGCATATCAAATTATCAAAGTATCGAACACGAATCATATGAGCGTGATGAAAACTAGCTTGATGATAATTCCCATGTGTCCTCGGGAGCGCTTTCCTTTATATAAGAGTTTGTCCAGGCTTGTCCTTTGCTACAAAAAGGATTGGGACATCTTTCTGCACCTTATTTACTTTTATTACTTGTTTCCTGTTACAAATTACCTTATCACAAAACTATCTGCTACCGATAATTTCTATGCTGGCAAAGAATACCTTGCTGAAAACTGCTTATCATTTCCTTCTACTCCTTATTGCGTTCGACACTCTTACTTATCGAAAGGACTATGATAGACCCCCTATACTTGTGGGTCATCATGATGTGGTACCCATGCAAGCATGTTCCTTATTACTTGGTAGACCATGACAATTTGATAAAAAAATCTATACACCATGGTAGAAACAATTAGTATACTTTTGTTCATAAGGATAAACATATTACTTTGCTTCCCATGTCTCCTGATTCTGTTTTGAAAGATGATATTAATATAGCTTATAAAGCAAGATAGGAGAAAAATAAGAGTGAAAATCAAATTGTGCAAAAGAATTTGAGCAGCAAATGAAGCCTAATAATAAACCATCTAGTGTTGCTTCTGAAATTAAATTGAAAAGTGCATGTTTACTTGCCACCAAATCTGATATTGATGATCTAGATTTCAGCAAATCTGTTTGCTATGCTTTTGTGTGCAAAGAGGCATTATTTTCATTCGAGGGCGTGCATTCCTCTTTGCCTCCTGCTGTCACTAACATTTTGCAGGAGTTCGCTGATGTCTTTCCACAAGACGTGCCACTGGGATTACCACATATTCGAGGGATTGAGCATCAGATTGGCTTAATTTCCGGTGCTTCGCTGCCAAACCATGCGCCATACCGTACCAATCCGGATGAGACGAAGGAGATTATGCGTCAAGCACATGAGCTGCTCGACAAAGATTATATACGTGAATCTCTTAGTCCTTGTGTTGTTCCTATTATATTAGTGCCAAAAAAGGATGGTACGCCGTGTATGTGTGTTGATTGTAGAGGCATTAATAATATTATTATTCGTTACCGTCATCCTATTCCTAGACTAGATGATATGCTTGATGAATTGAGTGGCTCTACAATATTCTCCAAAGGTGATATGCGTAGTGGATACCATCAAATTCATATGAAATTGGGAGATGAATGGAAAACATCATTTAAAACTAACTTTGGATTATATGAGTGGTTAGTCATGCCTTTTGGGTTAACTAATGCACCTAGTACTTTCATGAGATTAATGAATGAAGTTTTATGTGCTTTCATTGGACGATTTGTGGTAGTCTATTTTGATGATATGCTGATTTATAACAGATCTTTGGAGAAACATTTGGAACATTTACATGTTCTTTTTTATTGCTCTACGTAATGCATGTTTGTTTGGTAACCTTGGGAAGTCCACCTTTTGCACAGACCGAGTATGTTTTCTTGGCTATGTTGTTACTCCACGGGGAATTGAAGTTGATGAAGCCAAGATTGAAGTTATTAAGAGTTGGCCACAGCCCAAAATGGTCACACAAGTGAGGAGTTTCTTGGCCTCGCTGGATTCTATAGGCGTTTTGTGAGAGATTTCAGCACCATTGCTGCACCTCTCAATGAGCTTACAAAGAAGGATGTGCCTTTTGTTTGGGGTACCGCACAGGAAGAAGCCTTCATGATATTGAAATACAAGTTGACACATGCTCCTTTACTCCAACTTCCTGATTTTAATAAGATTTTTGAGCTTGAATGTGATGCTAGTGGAATTGGATAGGAGGTGATAACAAGATGGCAAACCTGTTGCATACTTTTTTGAAAAATTGAGTGGACCTAGTCTGAACTATTCTACCTATGATAAAGAATTATATGCTCTTGTTCGGTCCTTAGAAACATGGCAACATTATTTATGGCCCAAAGAATTTGGTATACATTCTGATCATGAATCTTTGAAACACATTAAAAGTCAAGCAAAACTGAACTGTAGACATGCTAAATGGGTTGAATTCATTGAGACTTTCCCTTATGTCATTAAACACAAGAAGGGTAAAGAAAATGTTATTACTGATGCATTGTCTCGTCATTATACTTTGCTTCATATTTGGTTTGGAGACCATCAAAGATCAATATGTGCATGAGGCTGATTTTAAAGATGTAATGCAGAATTGTAAAGAAGGAGAACATGGAACAAGTTCGTCCTTAATGATGGATTTGTGTTCCGTGCTAACAAGCTATGCATTCCAGCTAGCTCCGTTCGTCTTTTGTTGTTGCAGGAGGCGCATGGAGGAGGATTAATGGGACCCTTTCAGGTGAAGAAGACAGAGGATGTACTAGCTACACATTTCTTTTGGCCAAAGATGAGACGGGATGTTGACCGTTTTGTTGCTTGCTGCACTACATGTCAATAAGCTAAGTCATGACTCAATCCTCATGGTTTATATATGCCTTTGCCTATACCTAGTGTTCCATGGGAGGATATATCTATGTACTTTGTTTTAGGTTTACCTCAAACAAACAAGGGGAGGGATATCATATTTGTTGTCGTGGATAGATTTTCAAAAATGGCATACTCCATACCATGTCATAAAAGCGATGATGTTGCTAATGTTGCTGATTTGTTCTTTCGTGAAATTATTCGCTTGCATGGTGTTCCAAATACTATTGTTTCAGATCGTGATAGTACATTTCTTAGTCACTTTTGGAGATGTTTATGGGCAAAGTTGGGGACAAAACTGCTTTTTTAGTACTACATGTCACCCCCAAACTGATGGACAAACTGAAGTTGTCAATAAAACATTGTCTGCTATGCTTAGGGCTATTTTGAAGAATAATAAGAAAATGTGGGAAGAATGCTTGCCTCATATGGAATTTGCTTATAATCGTTCGCTGCATTCTACTACTAAGATGTGCCCTTTTGAGATTGTGTATGGTTTTCTACCTCATGCACCTATTGATCTGTTGCCTCTTCCATCTTTGGAGAAGGTTAATTTTGATGCTAAACAACGTGCTGAATTGATCTTAAAATGCATGAGTTAACAAAGGAGAACATTGAGCGTATGAATGCTAAATATAAACTTGCTGGAGATAAGGGTAGAAAACATGTTGAGTTTGCACCTGGAGATCTTGTTTGGTTACATTTGCATAAGGATAGATTTCCTGATTTGTGCAAATCAAAGCTAATGCCACGTGTTGATGGTCCATTTAAGGTGTTAGAGAAAATAAATGATAATGCATATAAACTTGAGCTACCTGTAGATTTTGGGGTTAGTCCCACTTTTAACATTGCAGATTTGAAGCCTTATTTGGGTGAGGTAGATGAGCTTCCGTCGAGGACGACTTCATTTCAAGAAGGGGAGGATGATGAGGACATCAATACCATTGTTGCACCCACAGCCCTTGCTGCTATACATACTTGACCAATCACTAGAGCTCGTGCAGGCCAATTGAATTACCAGGTAATTTCGTTTCTGGGTAACAATTCTAATGTTCATGAGAATATGATGTTGCCTAAACTGGATAGTTCTGTGTTGATTACTAATGAAGGGCCTAGCATGGACAAGAGGGATGAACACTGGAGCAGAAACAAGCATGGAGATGAAGGTGCGCGTGAAGGGAACCAAAACGGTGTTTCTAGTGCAGATTTCAGTACTTTGAAGCCTCCTTGATAACATACAAGGACATGGACGAAATATACAAGATACCCTTTCATAAATTTCCTCCATAGCTTATAACAGGTGTTGCGTCACCTTATTTGGGCCAGGCCCATGTAATTTCGAAATACTTGAGAATAGGCTGTTTTTTTAGTCCGTGTGTGTGGGGAAACAAGAGTTAGGGTTGGTTTTGGACCCCTCCTCCAAGGGCCATGAAATTCCCCCTCTTCCTCCATATAAACAACCCTTTGGGCATCGTTTAGACTTTGGGTTTTGTTTAGATTAAAAGTTTGCCATAACTCCAATTTCGCGTACTTCGTTTGTGTTAAATGACCAGACCAAGACATCACAGAACCCCACTTGATCAATAAAGCTTTCCTCTTTTATTCGCAATATCCAGATTACAATTTCATTTTCTTGCTTGTTCTTTGTTTGCTTGCAGGAAATAGACCCTCATGGTCAGGTTGATCATGCTCCGACATGGTCAATAAACTCTCGGAGTTGGTTTACCGATTGCTAAGGCGTGACGTCCTCGCACATTCGTAATCGGATCGTCCATGTCTACTCCACCAAAAATGATAGCCACCATCTCATTGAAAGACGGGACACCTTTGCCTCTATCACTACCCGAGATCTGCCGGATTTAGCTCTGACAGTGGTGGCCCATAGAGGTCCCAATGTGTGATAACAAAGGCTCGATGACTCATCTTCAGATCGACAAGAGCATTGGCTGTGGGAAGACTTTCTTTCCAAGACAAAATTTTGCCTTTAGGAGCATCGTGTTGTACGCCAACTCGACTGGTCACCTTGGCCAGGTCAAGAACTTCGCCCCAGGCCAAACCATCAGGTTTGGGAATCTAGAGTACTTCATGGATTCCCGTGGCAAACTTGCCTTTTCGGGCTAGGTGTCAAACCAGTCAGGAGAGCCCGTCGACGCCGCCGTTCATGCACCAGATTCAATCTCGGAGCAGGACCTCCGCAGCTTTGAGCATTCTGAAGAGCTCGGGAATTGTCTTATCCATCTCTTGCATATTATAGTTCATCATGAAGCCTTTGTAGCTTGGTGGCAGTGATTGAAGAACTCTGTCAATAACACTATCATCTAGAAGATTAACTTCCGGCTGAGTCAAGTGGTTATGTATAACACCTCGGATATGACTTTCCCAATATGTACTCCAACTCTTGTCATTTCCGGCGTTAAGTTATTTTATTTTCTCGGGTTCGGGTTTTCGCCTCCGTGTGTTGTTGTCGTTGTCATGCATCTCATTTCATGTCACCATGTGCATTGCATTTGCATACGTGTTCATCTCATGCATTCGAGCATTTTCCCCGTTGTCCGTTTTGCATTCCGGCGCTTCGTTCTCCTCTGGTGGTCATTTCTACCTTTCTTTCGTGTGTGGGGATTAAACATTTCCGGTTTGGACCGTGACTTGCCAAGCGGCCTTGGTTTACTACCGGTAGACCGCCTGTCAAGTTTCGTATCATTTGGACTTCGTTTGATACTCCAACGGTTAACTGAGGGACCGAAAAGGCCTCTTGTGTGTTGTAGCCCAACACCGCTCCAATTTGGCCCAAAACCCACCAAAACCCTTTCCATCATCTAGAGCGTTCGATCACGATCGCGTGGCCGAAAACCGCACCTCATTTGGACTCTCCTAGCTCCCTCTATGCCTATATATATCTCCCCCTTTCCAAATCCAGATCTCTCCCCCGTCCTAACCCTAAAATCGGATCTCCGCCGCCGCCGGACATGTCTGGACGGAGACGGACGCGTCCGGATCCGCCACCGCCAACCGCCGCCTGCCACGTGGCCTGCCGCCGCCTCCCACAGCCGCGGCCCGCCCGGCCTGACGCCGGCCCCCGCGGCCCGAAGAGGCGCGCCGCCCCGCGCCTTCGCCCCGCCGCCACCTTCCTCAACGCCGGTGCACCCCGCCGCCACGCCGCCGCGACCTTCTCACCGGCCATCGCCGCCAAAGGAGCTTGCCACGCCGCCCTGCGCCGGCAAGCGCACCTCACCGCCCCACCGACGACCGCGCCACCCCGCCGCGCCGGCCTCCGCCTCCCTCGGCCACCGCCTCGTCTTCCCTCGCCGGAGCGGCTTCACTCCCTCACGCCGGCCGCCGCGGCCATTTTTCTCAGGCGAGCTCGAGCTGCTACAGTACCCGGCGAACCCTAGATCCAGATCTGGAGATCCCGACGGTTGACTTTCCTCCCGAAACCCTAAACATTTTGCATATTTCATCGTGCTATAACTCCTCATCCATAACTCCGTTTTGGACATATAGCATATCAAAATGTTCGTCTCAGAGAGTACATCATTTCATTCCATTGCATAATTTTCATTTGAGTTCATCTTGATTCCCGAAATGCTGTTAGAAGAGGGCTACTTGAGATTATTGTCAGATCTGCTGCTCCATTTAGTTATTTGTCATTTTTGCCATGATTATTGTGTGCATGATATGCCCATGAGCTCTACATATGTTTTGTTAAGGGTTTTGCCATATTTCCAGAGGTGTAACCCATGTAATTTTGTGATGTGTGTGGTGACTAGCACAAGCTTGCAAAGTGAGGCACTTGGTAATTCTGATTTCAGGGACTTAGCATTTCCACTAAGTCCTTGAGCTGTTTATCTCATATGGCCATATGTTCATGTTGTTTCCTAGTGATCCGTGCCTCATTTGAGGATGATCAGTAAGGATGTTTTGTTAATCTTGTAGTGCTCTATCCATCCATGTCTTTGTTTGCAATTATGGAGAACCCTAGCTTGAGTCAATCGAGCTCTACTTTTGCTACTTCGTGAATCTGGGCAGATTGTCTACTTGTTAGCGATTTTGCCGAGGATGTTGTATTTGATCCGTGCATGCTATGCTATTGTTCTTGCCATGTCTAGCTTGCATTTTGTGTATTCTTGATGGGTGTATGCTTAGTTGGTCATGACTTGCTCCGTAGTGAGTGCATCGAGCTCGTGAACATGCCTACTTGATATCTGTTTTCAGCATGCTCCAGTTTTCACTAAGTCTGAGAACTGATTATGTTTTTGCCATGTTAACATGCTTGCAATTGTATTTTCTGATCCCTTTTGGCTCAAGGTCACTAAGGGACTTTTGTTAAGATCTTTGAGTAGCTCCATGCCATGCTTTACTTTGCCATGTTCAGGTCCTGTAGCATGTAGTTTTGTTGCTCCGAAGAGTGCTATCTGATCTGAAATTCCAGACAAGCGTTAATTTCACTAAGTCTGAGATCTGTTTACCATATGCATTTTTTCCATGCTTGTTTGAACCTGTTAATGGATGAATTGGCCGTAGCTCAGTGCTAGACTTTTGTTAAGCATCATGAATGGATTCCTTCCATGTATTTTGTTGCCATGTTTGTGTGCTGTAGCATGTTCATCTTGTTGCATTTAGTTGGCTACTTGCTGTAAATCGCAGACCGGTGTCATATTTGAATTGCTTGCCATTTCCAAACCGTAACCCCGATTCCAGCGTTCTTTATATCGTTTTCAAGCGATTTCATCTCATCTTTCCAGTGGCACACTTGGATTACCGAGTTGAGGCAAGGTTCATGCATCCCTTGTCAAATCTTGCATATGCATCCCGCATCGCATCCCGCATAGCATACCATCCTTGCATCATATTGTTTGATCCTTGCACGTGGTTGATTGTGTCCTTGTTGCTTGTTTGTCTTGTTTGGGTAGAGCCGGGAGACGAGTTCGCTAACGAGAAGCCCGTTGAGTTTGCTTTCGAGGATCCAGTCAACTCTGACAACTTTGCAGGCAAGATGATCATACCCTCGAAATCACTACTATCTTTGCTTTGCTAGATGCTCGCTCTTTTGCTATGCCAATGCTACGATGCCTACCACTTGCTTTCAAGCCTCCCAAATTGCCATGTCAAACCTCTAACCCACCATGTCCTAGCAAACCGTTGTTTGGCTATGTTACCGCTTTGCTCAGCCCCTCTTATAGCGTTGCTAGTTGCAGGTGAAGATTGGAGACCGTTCCTTGTTGGAACATTATTTACTTGTAGGGATACCATTATATTGCCATGTTATCTTAATGCATCTATATACTTGGTAAAGGGTGGAAGGCTCGGCCTCTCGCCTAGTGTTTTGTTCCACTCTTGCCGCCCTAGTTTCCGTCATATCGGTGTTATGTTCCCGGATTTTGCGTTCCTTACACGGTTGGGTTATAATGGGAACCCCTTGATAGTTCGCCTTGATTAAAGCTTTTCCAACAATGCCCAACCTTGGTTTTACCATTTGCCACCTAGCCTCCTTTTCCCTTGGGTTTTCGGAGCCCAAGGGTCATCTTATTTTAAACCCCCCCGGGCCAGTGTTCCTCTGAGTGTTGGTCCACCTGTCAGCTGCCGGTGGCCACCAGGGGCAACTCTGGGCTGGCCTACCCGTACCTAAGATAATCTGAGTGTGCCCTGAGAACGAGATATGTGCAGCTCCTATCAGGATTTGTCGGCACATTCGGGCGGTGTTGCTGGTCTTGTTTTAACCTGTCGAAGTGTCTTGAAGAACCGAGATACCGAGTCTGATCGGAACGTCTCGGGAGGAGGTCTATTCCTTCGTTGACCGTGAGAGCTTGTCATGGGCTAAGTTGGGACTCCCCTGCAGGGATTTGAACTTTCGAAAGCCGTGCCCGCGGTTATGGGCAGATGGGAATTTGTTAATGTCCGGTTGTAGATAATGTGAACCTCAACTTAATTAAAAATGAATCAACTGAGTGTGTTACCATGATGGCCTCTTCTCGGCGGAGTCTGGGAAGTGGAGACAGTGTTGGAGTAATGCTTGCGCAGGTTGCTCTCTAGTTTCTCGCGCGCGCTTTGTCTTCTCTTCTCGCTCTCTTTTGCGAACAGGATAGCCACCATATATGCTAGTCGCTTGCTGCAGCTCCACATATTTACCTTGCCTTACCTATAAGCTTAAATAGTCTTGATCGCGAGGGTGCGAGATTGCTGAGTCCCTGTGGCTCACAGATTACTATTACACCAGATGCAGGCCCTGATGATTCCGCTCCAGGTGACGCGCTCGAGCTCAAGTGGGAGTTTGACGAGGACTCTCAGCGATACTATGTTTCCTTTCCTGATGATCAGTAGTGGTGCTCAGTTGGGGGTGATCGGGACCGTGTCGCATGTTGGGTTATCTTTTATTTTGGCGCCGTAGTCGGGCCATGAGTGTTTGGATGATGTAATGTTATTTATGTACCTTGATTGACGTGGCGAGTGTAAGCTAACTAGGTTATCTCCCCTTTATTATTTACATTACATGGGATGTTGTGAAGATTGCCTAACTTGCGACATATGTCTTCAATGTGATTATGCCTCTAAATCGTGCCTCGACACGTGGGAGATATAGTCGCATCGAGGGTGTTACATTATGATATCCAGACATTCTGAGTATGTGTTCACTGACAGAATTGTTCTCCTCCATGTTGCAGCTATAGAACTTGTTGGAGACTTCATATCTCTCAACTTGGGTATTTGCTTGAAATATTAACTTCAACTCCTGGAACACCTCATATGGTCCATGATGTTCAAAACGTCTTTGAAGTCCCGATTGTAAGCCGTAAAGCATGGCACATTGAACTATCGAGTAGTCATCACATCAAGCTTGCCTGACGTTCATAACATCTGCATCTGCTCCTGCAGCAGGCCTTTCACCTAGCGGTGCATCAAGGACATAATTCTTCTGTGCAGCAATGAGAATAATCCTCAAGTTACGGGCCCAGTCCGTGTAGTTGCTACCATCATCTTTCAACATAGCTTTCTCTAGGAACGCATTAAAATTCAAGGGAACGATAACATGGGCCATTGATCTACAACATAGATATGCAAAATCTATCAGGACTAAGTTCATGATAAATTAAGTTCAATTAATCACATTACTTAAGAACTCCCACTTAGATAGACATCCCTTGAGTCATCTAAATGATTACGTGACCCAAATCAAGTAAACCATATCCGATCATCACATGAGATGGAGTAGTCATCAGTGATGAACATCTCTATGTTGATCATATCTACTATATGATTCACGTTCGACCTTTCGGTCTCCAGTGTTCCGAGGCCATGTCTATACATGCTAGGCTTGTCAAGTTTAACCCGAGTATTCCGCATGACCAAAACTGCCTTGCACCCGTTGTATGTGAACGTAGTGCCTGTTACACCCGATCATCACGTGGTGTCTCAGCACGACGACCTGTCGCAACGGTGCATACTCAGGGAGAACACTTATACCTTGAAAATTTAGTAAGGGATCATCGTATAATGCTACCGCCGTACTAAGAAAAATAAGATGCATAAAGGATAAACATCACATGCAATCAAAATATGTGACATGATATGGCCATCATCATCTTGTGCCTTTGATCTCCATCTCCAAAGCACCGTCATGATCTCCATCGTCACCGGCTTGACACCTTGATCTCCATCGTAGCATGGTAGTCATCTCGCCAACTATTGCTTCTACAACTATCGCTAACGCATAGTGATAAACTAAAGCAACTACATGGCGTTTGCGTTTCATACAATAAAGAGACAACCATAAGGCTCCTGCCGGTTGCTGGTGACTTCTACAAAACATGATCATCTCATACAATAATGTATATCACATCATGTCTTGACCATATCACATCACAACATGCCCTACAAAAACAAGTTAGACGTCCTCTACTTTGTTGTTGCAAGTTTTACGTGGCTGCTACGGGCTTCTAGCAAGAACCGTTCTTACCTACGCATCAAAAACCACAATGGTGATTTATCAAGTTTGTTGTTTTAACCTTCAACAAGGACCAGCCGCAGTCAAATTCGACTCAACTAAAGTTGGAGAAACAGGCTCCCACCGGCCACATTTATGCAAAACTAGTTGCATGTCTGTTGGTGGAACCGGTCTCATGAACGTGGTCATGTAAGTTTGGTCCGGGCCGCTTCATCCAACAATACCACTGAATCAAAATTAGATGTTGGTGGTAAGCAGTATGATGATTACCGCCCACAACTCTTTGTGTTCTACTCGTGCATATCATCTACGCATAGACCTGGCTTGGATGCCATTGTTGGGAAATGTAGCATGCAATTTCAAAAAAAATCCTACGCTCATGCAAGATCTATCTAGGAGATGCATAACAATGAGACAGGGAGAGTGTGTCCATGTACCCTCGTAGACCGAAAGCATAAGTGTTTGACAATGCAGTTGATGTAGTCGAACTTCTTCTCGTTCCAACCGATCAAGCACCGAACGTACGACATCTCCGAGTTCTGCACACGTCCAGCTCAATGACATCCCCCGAACTTTTTATCCAGCAAAGTGTCGAGGGAGAGTTCCGTCAGCACAATGGCATGGTGACGGTGATGGTGAAGTAATCCATGCAGGGCTTTGCCTAAGCACTACGAAGACATGACCGGAGGTGTAATCTGTGGAGGGAGGTGCCACACATGGCTAACAAATGTCGTTGTGTGTTCTAGGTGCCTCCCCCCTCATATATATAGGTGGGCGGGAGAGGGAGCAGCCAAGGGGGCGCCCAAGTAGGAGGAATCCTACTTAGGGTCCTAATCCTATTCGCCCCCCTTACCATATTTCCTGAAGGGGGGAAGGAAGGAGGAGGGAGGAGGGAAGGAAGGGGAGGCCGAATCCCTCCCATTCCTTTCTCTCTTCCCCTCCAGGTTCAGCCTATATGGGGGCGCAGTAGCCCATGTTGGCTGTTGCGTTTCCCCTCTTGGCCCATTAGGCCCATATAGTTGTCGGGGGGTGATAACCCACAAGTATAGGGGATCGCAACCGTTTTCGAGAGTAGAGTATTCAACCCAAATTTATTGATTCGACACAAGGGGAGCCAAAGAATATTCTCAAGTATTAGCAGCTGAGTTGTCAATTCAACCACACATGGAAAACTTAATATCTGCAGCAAAGTATTTAGTAGCAAAGTAATATGATAGTAGTGGTAACGGTAGCAAAAGTAACAGTAGAAGTTTTGTAGTGACGGAAAAGTAACTAAGCAAAGAACAATATGTGAAAAGCTCGTAGGCAACGGATCAGTGATGGATAATTATGTCGAATGCGATTCCTCATGCAACAGTTCCACATAGGGTGACACAGAACTAGCTCCATTTCATCAATGTAGTGTAGGCATATATTCAGAATATAGTCATACGTGCTTATGGAAAAGAACTTGCATGGCATCTTTTCTCCTACCCTCCCGTGGCAGCGGGGTCCTATTGGAAACTAAGGGTTATTAAGGCCTCCTTTTAATAGAGTACCGGACCAAAGCATTAACACTTAGTGAATACATGAACTCCTCAAACTGCGATCATCATCAGTAAGTGTCCCGATTATTGTCACTTCGGGGTTAACGGATCATAACACATAATAGGTGACTATAGACTTGCAAGATAGGATCAAGAACTCACATATATTCATGAAAACATAATAGGTTCAGATCTGGAATCATGGCACTCGGCCCCTAGTGACAAGCATTAAGCATAGAAAAGTCATAGCAACATCAATCTCAGAACATAATGGATACTAGGGATCAAACCCTAACAAAACTAACTCGATTACATGATTAATATCATCCAACCCATCACCGTCCAGCAAGCCTACGATGGAATTACTCATGCACGGCAGTGAGCATCATGAAATTGGTGATGGAGGAAGGTTGATGATGACGATGGCGACGGATTCCCCTCTCCGGAGCCCTGAACAGACTCCAGATCAGCCCTCCCGAGAGAGATTAGGGCATGACGGTGGCTCCATATTGTAAAACGCGATGAATCCTTCTCCTTGATTTTTTTCTCCCCGAACGTGAATATATGGAGTTGGAGTTGAGGTCGGTGGAGCACCAGGGGGCCCACGAGGCAGGGGGCGCACCCCCACCCTCGTGGACAGGGTGTGCCCCCCTGGTCTTGATTCTTTCGCCAGTATTTTTTATATATTCCAAAAATATTCCCCGTTGATTTTCAAGTCATTCCGAGAACTTTTATTTCTGCAAAAAATAACACCATGGCAATTCTGCTGAAAACAACGTCAGTCCGGGTTAGTTCCATTCAAATCATGCAAGTTAGAGTTCAAAACAAGGGCAAAAGTGTTTGGAAAAGTAGATACGTTGGAGACGTATCAACTCCCCCAAGCTTAAACCTTTGCTTGTCCTCAAGCAATTCAGTTGACAAACTGAAAGTGGTAAAGAAAAACTTTTACAAACTTTGTTTGCTCTTCTTGTTGTAAATATGTAAAGCCAGCATTCAAGTTTTCAGCAAAGATTGTGAACTAACCATATTCACGATAACATATAGGTCTCATGTTTACTCATATCAGTGACATAATCAACTAGCAAGCAACAATAATAAATCTTGGATAACAACACTTTCTCACAACAATCATAATATGATATAACAAGATGGTATCTCGCTAAGCCTTTCTGAGACCGCAAAACATAAATGCAGAGCACCTCTGAAGATCAAGGACTGACTGGAAATTGTAATTCATGGTAAAAGAGATCTAGTCAAGTCATACTCAGTGTAAACTAATAATAATACATGCAAATGACAGTGGTGCTCTCCAACTGGTGCTTTTTAATAAGAGGATGATGACTCAACATAAAAGTAAATAGATAGGCCCTTCGCAGAGGGAAGCAGGGATTTGTAGAGGTGTCTGAGCTCGATTTTGAAATAGAGACGAATAATACTTTGAGCAGTATACTTTCATTGTCAACATAACAACCAAGAGATCTCGATATCTTCCATGCTACACACATTATGGGCGGTTCCCAAGCAGAATGGTAAAGTTTATACTCCCCCACCAACAACAAGCATCAATCCATGGCTTGCCCGAAACAACGGGTGCCTCCAACTAACAACAATCCTGGGGGAGTTTTGTTTGCAATTATTTTGATTTGATTTGAGCATGGGACTGGGCATCCCAGTGACCAGCCATTTTCTCGTGAGTGAGGAGAGGAGTCCACTCCTCTTGAGAATAACCCGCATAGCATGGAAGATATAGACAACCCTAGTTGGTACATGAGCTATTCGAGCATACAAAACAGAATTTCATTTGAAGGTTTACAGATTGGCACATACAAATTTACTTGGAACGACAGGTAGATACCCCATATTGGAAGGTGTAGTAATGCCCCGAGACCGATGCGCCATGTGTCTTCCAGTTATTCGCTGTTGTTGCCTTGTCTTTTGCCTGCGTGTTTCATCTTGCCATGTCATCATGTGCATTGCACCATCATGTTTTCAAAACTTGCATCCATCCCGGTCTCCCCGTTCTCTCCGATGTCCGTTCTGAGCCCAACCACACTCATACGCGCCCGCGGCATGTCCAAAATATTATTTTATAAGTGGCCGGAAAATGTTCTTGAAATGGGTTGAAAGTTGACATGCGGTGTTGTTATGTTGTAAGTAGACCGCGTGTCAAATTTCATCGCATTCGGAGTTCGTTTGATAGACCAACCGTTAAACTATAACGACAATAGTAGTCGGTCTATCGTCGGACGTTTTCGGTCTCCGGAATCAGTCGACGGGCCTTCCTCTCTTCTCTTCTCTCAGCTCGAGCCCTTCTGCACAGCCCACTACCACTCACCTGCAGCCCACCTAGTTTTCCCCTTTGTCCGGAGCCGCAAGATCGCGATCCGAGGGTTCAAAAAACCCCCTAACCCTAACCCTTTTCCCTATATAAACACACCCCTTCCAAATTTGGGCATCCCCTAGCCTCTACCTACCTTCTAGCCTTCCCCTCCGGCTCCCCGCAGCCGCCAGCCACCTCCATCCTCGTTTTCAGCGCCGGCGCACTCCCCCGCTGCCACTTGTCGCCGTGCCAGCCGGCAGCCGCCACCCAGTGCCGCCGCCACGTCAGCCGCGTTGTCCCTGCAGCCATTGAGAACGTGCCACCACACCTCCCCGCAGTCCCCACTCCGCCGCGGCCCGCCCCAGGCCGATCTAGGCCCAGGGAGCCCGCACCGCGCCGCCCGACTTCCCGAGCTCCAGATCGGGAGAGGGGATCCCGATACAGTGCGTCCCCGCCGCCTCATCGCTCGTCGCCGGCGACCTCTCAGGCCAGCCCTGTCACCCCGCCTCTCTGTCTCCCTCTCCTCCTCCCTCGGCCTCCCTCCCTAAACTCCCTCTCTCTCGCAGGTGCATCGCCAGAGGCCCCGTTCGCCGTCGCCTTGCCTCAGTTCATCGCAGCAGGGAATCGTCGCCGCCATGGCCTTCCTCGACGCCGCCCTTGTCCATCTCTGGCCGGATCCGGTGCCTAGGGGTCGGATACATCCGTCCTCGACCTTGTCTCCTTCCGTCCCGCGCCCTGGACTTCGTCGGAGCCATGCTATGCCGCCATCGTCGTCCTGCTTCGAGGAGATGAGCGCGTGCCCGTTGACCGAGCCACCAACCCAGCCGAGGGGTGGGCCTCCTTCGCACGTGTGGACCTCAGCCACATCCACCGCAATCCGGCCCACTGCACCGACCGGGCCAGGCCCAATGTGAGCAGCCCCTCTCCTGTACACTTTCGGTCCAGACAGATTCGGCCCATGGCATGTTTTTTCCCGTTCTATGATTTGTCCATTTATCCAGAGATAACCAGTTTTACAGGAAGCCCCCTAGACTTCATGCATATTATAACTCATCATCCGTGCATCGGTTTAAAATGATTTATATACGAAAAATTCTTAGAATTTCATCTAGTTTAATAATATGCCACTTTCATCAATGTTTAACATGTTTAAAATGTTGTTTGATTAATTTTGCTCATATGCCATGCTAAAATGCTTTAATTCATAACTTAGTAACCGTAGCTTGGTTTTTAATAAACTTTATATGTAAATGGGGTAGAAAAATGCCTAGTTTAGCATGGTGCACTCATCTTGCATGTTTAACAACTCTAAAATTTGCTTTAGGGTAGAACAGTACCAGACCTAATATATGCACATGAGGATTTTCCGGACTTGTTGCTTGTTGTTACGGCCTCATTTAAATTTGCCTAGATAGGTAGTTTTATTTTGCTTCACCCTCTTCCCATGTTAATCAACATTTAATATTATTGGGTACGTAAATGAGATTGAACTAAATAACTTGAATGTGGTGTTTCGTCAATATGCAACGGAGTTGCATATTGAGCTCCACTTAATTTGTAGGATTGTTCGTGCATTTTGCCATGCCATGCCTCATTAAACCGGACATGCACCATACTTGGTTGTGCATCATGCCATGATTATGTGATGGTTGTTTACCATGTTGTTTGCTTCTTTCCGGTGTTGCTTCTTCAGGTTAGTTCCAATAACGTCGCATTCTTAGGATTCGTTCGACTTCATCTGTTTGTCTTCTTCATGGACTCGTTCTTCTTCCTTGCGGGATCTCAGGCAAGATGACCATACCCTCGAAATCACTTCTATCTTTGCTTGCTAGTTGTTCACTCTATCGCTATGTCGCGCTACCTACCACTTGTTATATCATGCCTCCCATATTGCAATGTCAAGCCTCTAACCCACCTTTCCTAGCAAACCGTTGTTTGGCTATGTTACCGCTTTTGCTCAGCCCCTCTTATAGCGTTGCTAGTTGCAGGTGAAGATGAAGTTTGTTCCATGTTGGAACATGGATATTGTTGGGATATCATTACTATCTCTTATTTTTAATTAATGCATCTATATACTTGGTAACTGGTGGAAGGCTCGGCCTTATGCCTGGTGTTTTGTTCCACTCTTGCCGCCCTAGTTTCTGTCATACTGGTGTTATGTTCCTTGATTTTGCGTTCCTTACGCGGTTGGGTGTTATGGGAACCCTGAGGGAGTCCTGGATTAGGGGGTGTTCGGATAGCCGAACTATACCTTCAAGCCGGACTCCTGGACTATGAAGATACAGGATTGAAGACTCCGTCCCGTGTCCGGAAGGGACTTTCCTTGGCGTGGAAGGCAAGCTTGGCGATACTGATGTTCAGATCTCCTACCATTGTAACCGACCTTATGTAAACCTAACCCTCTCCGGTGTCTATATAAACCGGAGGGTTTTAGTCCGTAGGACAACATACCCATCAACAATCATACCATAGGCTAGCTTCTAGGGTTTAGCCTCTCTGATCTCGTGGTAGATCAACTCTTGTAATACCCATATCATCAATATTAATCAAGCAGGACGTAGGGTTTTACCTCCATCGAGAGGGCCCGAACCTGGGTAAAACTTTGTGTCCCCTGCCTCCTGTTACCATCCGGCCTAGACGCACAGTTCGGGACCCCCTACCCGAGATCCGCCGGTTTTGACACCGACATTGGTGCTTTCATTGAGAGTTCCTTTGTGCCGTCGCCATTAGGCCCGATGGCTCCTACGATCATCAATGGTGATGCAGTCCAGGGAGAGACCTTCCTCCCCGGATAGATCTTCGTCTTTGGCGGCTTTGCACTGTGGGCCGATTCACTTGGCCATCTAGAGCAGATCGAAAGCTACCCTCTGGCCTTCAGGTCAGATTCGGAAGTTTAAACTACACGACCGACATCCGCGGGGACTTGATCTTCGACGGATTCGAACCACTACCGAGCGCGCCGCACTGTCACAACGAGCATGATCTAGCTCTGCCGCCGAACAGAGCCCTGGAGGCCGCAACCGCATCGGCTCCGACCCCTAGTTCGGAGCCGACCGCGTCGATCGAGGATGGGCGGTTGGACGCCACCTCGGGGGCTGCGATCCCAATGGCGGTTGAGACGAACACCAGCCCCGTACTCTGCAAAACTCGTGACTCCATGGAGCCGGATTCTTCTCCGGACTCCGAACTCTCGGCGCCCCTGCCGAGCGAATCCGATTGGGCGCCGATCATAGAGTTCACGGCCGCAGATGTCTTTCAGCACTCGCCTTTCGGCGATATCTTGAAATCACTAAAGTCTCTCTCTTTGTCAGGAGAGCCCTGGCCGGACTACGGTCAGCAAGGTTGGGGTACCCCTAGCAAACCTGCTAATCATACCCAAAGAGAATGTTGGGTCTTCAAGCAGTCCGGCAAGCTTAACGCCATACAGAAGGGGGAGGTGTAACACCCCGGATGTAATTTTCCCAATTTGTACTCCAACTCTTGCCGTTTCCGGCATTAAGTTATATTTATTTCCTCGGGTTCGGGTTTTGTCTCCGTGTGTTGTTGTCGTTGTCATGCATCTCATATCATGTCATCATGTGCATTGCATTTGCATACGTGTTCGTCTCATGCATTTGAGCATTTTCCCCGTTGTCCGTGTTGCATTCCGGCGCTTCGATCTCCTCCGGTGGCCATTTCTAGCTTTCTTTCGTGTTTGGGGATTAAACATTTCCGGATTGGACCGAGACTTGCCAAGCGGCCTTGGTTTACTACCGGTAGACCGCCTGTCAAGTTTCGTACCATTTAGACTTCGTTTGATACTCCAACGGTTAACCGAGGGACCGAAAAGGCCTCGTGTGTGTTGCAGCCCAACACCCCTCCAATTTGGCCCAAAACCCACCAAACTCTGCTCCATCTCCTAGAGCGTTCGATCACGATCGCGTGGCCGAAAACCGCACCTCATTTGGACTCTCCTAGCTCCCTCTATGCCTATATATACACCCCCCTCGAAAATTTGCGGATCCCCTCTCTAAACCCTAAAAAAAATCCCTCTCCGCCGCTGCCGGACAACGTCCGCGCGAGCCGGACGTGTCTGGATCCCGCTGCCTCCAACCAGCCGCTGCCACCTGTCCCCGGGGTGGGACTGCTTCGCCGCCGCCGCCCGAGGCCCGCCCGGCCCACGCGGGGCCCCCGCGGGCCCGTTCGCCGCCGCCCGCGCCTCCCAGCTCCCAGCGCCCCGCACCGCCGCCTCCCTCGGCTCCGGTGGCGGGCGCCGCCGCACGCCATCGCCGCCCCGGGCCGGCGCACCCGGCTCCGCCGCCCGGCGCCTTGCCACCACCACCGCCTCGGTCCCCGTGCCGCCCCGCGCCGTTCTCCACCGACCGGAGCCGCTCCGACGAACTCCCTCTCTGCTGCTACAGTGATCCCGGCGAGACTCCGGCGAACCTCGACATCCGCGCTGGATCTGGATCTGAAAATCCCCTCGGTTGACTTTTCCCCTGGAACCCTAATTTTTTATGCAAACTTTGACCTGTGATATCTCCGCATCTGTAGCTCCGTTTTGGACATATAGTATATCAAAATGTTCGTCTCGATGAGTACATCATTTCATTCCATTGCATCATTTTCATTTGAGTTCATCTTCATGCCCGAAATGCTGTTAGAAGAGGCCTTCATGAGTTATTGTCAGATCTGCTAGTTCATCTTAGACTTTTGTCATTTTTGCCATGACTATTGTGTGCATGATATGCCTGTGAGTCATACATATGTTTTGATAAGGGTTTTGTCATCTATCCATAGGTGCAACCCATGTATTTTTAGAGTGTGTGTGGTGACTTGTGCAAGCTTGCAAAGTGGTGCACTTGCTAATTCTGTTTTCAGGGACTTGGTGATTTCACTAACTCCTGGGATTGTTTATCTCACGATGCCATATGTTCTTGTTGTTTCCTAGTGATTCGTGCCTCTTTTGAGGATGATCAGTAAGGGAGTTTTGTTAACCTTGTAGTGATCTATCCATCTATGTCTTTGTTTTCAATTATGGAGCACCCTATCTTGAGTCAATCGAGCTCTACTTTTGCTTCGTTGCGAATCTGGGCAGATCGTCAACTTGTTTGCGATTTTGCCGATGTTGTTGTAGGTGACCCATGCATGCTATGCCATTGTTATTGCCATGTCTAGCTTGTATTTTGTGCCTTCTTGATGGATGTATGATTGTCTTGCCATGACTTGCACCGTGGTGAGTGCATCGAGCTCGTTAACATGCCTTCGTGAGTTATGTTTCAGCATGTCCTAGTTTTCACTAAGTCTGAAAACTGATTATGTTTTTGCTATGTTCGTGTGCTTGTTAGTATATTTTTTGAGCCCTTTTGGCTCAAGGTCACTAAGGGACTTTTGTTAAGCTTGTTGAGTAGCTCCATGCCATGTATTTCTTTGTCATATTCAGGTCCTGTAGCATATTGTTTTGTTGCTCCGAAGAGGGCTATATGATCTGAAATTCCAGACAAGTGTTAATTTCACTAAGTCTGAGATCTATTTTACCATTTGCGTTTTTGCCATGCTTGTTTGAACCTGTTAGGGGATGATTTGGCCATAGCTCTGTGCTAGACTTTTGTTAATCATCTTGTGTGCATCCCTTCCATGTATTTTGTTGTCATGTTTGGGTGTTGTAGCATGTTCATCTCATTGCATTTAGATGCCTACTTGCTGTAAATCGCAGACCGGTGTCATTTTTGAATCGCTTGCCATTTCCAAACCGTAACTCCGATTCCGGCGTTCTTTATATCGTTTTCAAGCGATTTCATCTCATCTTTCCAGTGGCACCCTTGAAATTCCAAGTTGAGGCCAGGTTCATGCATTTCCTGTCATATCTTGCATTTTGCATCCCGCATCGCATCCCGCATAGCATATCATCTTTGCATCGTGTTGTTTGAGTTTGCACGTGGTTGATTGTATCCTTATTGCTTGTTTGTCTTGTTTGGGTAGAGCCAGGAGACGAGTTCGCTAACGAGGAGCCCGTTGATTTTGCTTTCGAGGATCCAGTTAACTCTGACAACTGTGCAGGCAAGATGATCATACCCTCGAAATCACTACTATCTTTGCTATGCTAGTTTGCTCGCTCTTTTGCTATGCCATTGCTACGATGCCTACCACTTGCTTGCAAGCCTCCCAAATTGCCATGTCAAACCTCTAACCCACCATTGTCCTAGCAAACCGTTGATTGGCTATGTTACCACTTTGCTCAGCCCCTCTTATAGCGTTGCTACTTGCAGGTGAAGATTGGAGGCCGTTCCTTGTTGGAACATATTTTATTTACTTGTTGGGATATCATTATATTGCCATGTTATCTAAATGCATCTATATACTTGGTAAAGGGTGGAAGGCTCGGCCTCTCGCCTAGTGTTTTGTTCCACTCTTGCCGCCCTAGTTTCCGTCATATCGGTGTTATGTTCCCGGATTTTGCGTTCCTTACGCGGTTGGGTTATAATGGGAACCCCTTGATATTTCGCCTTGATTAAAGCTTGTCCAACAATGCCCAACCTTGGTTTTACCATTTGCCACCTAGCCCTTTTCTTTCCCTTGGGTTCTGCAGACTCAAGGGTCATCTTATTTTAACCCCCCCGGGCCAGTGCTCCTCTGAGTGTTGGTCCACCTGTCAGCTTCCGGTGGCCACCAGGGGCAACTCTGGGCTGGCCTACCCGTACCTAGGACAATCTGAGTGTGCCCTGAGAAAGAGATATGTGCAGCTCCTATCGGGATTTGTCGGCACATTCGGGCGGTGTTGCTAGTCTTGTTTTAACCTGTCGAAGTGTCTTGAGTTACCGAGATACCGAGTCTGATCGGAACGTCTTGGGAGGAGGTCTATTCCTTCGTTGACCGTGAGAGCTTGTCATGGGCTAAGTTGGGACTCCACTGCAGGGATTGAACTTTCGAAAGCCGTGCCCGCGGTTATGGGCAGATGGGAATTTGTTAATGTCCGGTTGTAGATAACTTGAACCTTAATTAATTAAAATGTGTCAACCGAGTGTGTTTCCGTGATGGCCTCTTCTCGGCGGAGTCCGGGAAGTGGACACGGTGTTGGAGTAATGTTTGCGCAGGTTTCTCTCTAGTTTCTCGCTCATGCTTTGCCTCCTCTTCTCGCTCTCCCTTGCGAATAAGTTAGCCACCATACTTGCTAGTCGCTTGCTGCAGCTCCATATATTTACCTTGCCTTACCTATAAGCTCAAATAGTCTTGATCGCGAGGGTGCGAGATTGCTGAGTCCCTGTGGTTCACAGATTACTATTACACCAGATGCAGGGCCTGATGATTCCGCTCCAGGAGACGCGTATGAGCTCAAGTGGGAGTTCGACGAAGACTCTCAATGATACTATGTTTCCTTTCCCGATGATCAGTAGTGGTGCCTAGTTGGGGGTGATTGGGACCGTGTCGCATGTTGGGTTCTCTTTTATTTTGGCGCCGTAGTTGGGCCATGAGTGTTTGGTTGATGTAATGTTATTTATGTACTTGATTGACGTGGCGAGTGTAAGCCAACTATGTTATCTCCCCTTTATTATTCATATTACATGGGATGTTGTGAAGATTGCCTAACTTGCGACATATGCCTTCAATGCGATTATGTCTCTAAGTCGTGCCTCGATACGTGGGAGCTATAGTCGCATCGAGGGTGTGACAGGAGGATACACCAAGTGAAGACGAGGACAAACCTCCCATGCAAGACAAGGGGGAACAAAAGAAATTTCCACCCGAAGTCAAAACAGTAAACGTGTTACACGTGATCAAGAGAAAAAACAATGCGGCACTCCCTGAAAAATATACCCAAGTGCCTGTCACCGCAAAGTCCCGCCACTTGTTGTCTCAACCGATCACCTTCGACCATCATGATTACGCATCCAGTATCCGGCACGTAGGATGGGCTGCACTGGTATTAGACCCAGTAATTGGCGGATACCACTTCACACGAGTCTTGATGGATGGCGGCAGTAGCCTAAACCTAATATATCAGGATACAATCCATGGGATGGGGTTAGACCCAACACAAATTTGCCATAGCAATACTACCTTTAAAGGAGTAACGCCAGGCCCAGGGGCTCGTTGTACGGGCTCCCTCCTACTACAAGTTATATTCGGCTCCCCCGATAACTTCTGTCGCGAGCATTTAACTTTCCACATCGCTCCGTTTAAAAGTGGCTATCAAGCACTACTCGGACGTGAAGCTTTCGCTCGCTTTAATGCAATACCACACTACGCCTCCCTAACACTCAAGATGCCCGGTCCACGTGGCATCATTTCATTGCACGGAAGTATCAAGCGATCTCTGCGCGCCGAAGAGAGTGAGGCTGCCTTGGCAGCCACACACTAAAGGCGCCCGGACCAGCAAAAGCATCCAATGGGTCGTCAAGACCTCAGACACAACTAATCAAGTCCGGCGCCGCTACTCATATCGAATAAACGGTCACACCCCTATCTTTCAAAAAGTACAAGGGGCTCAGCGCACGGAGACGAGTGGCGATTTCTTCTTATCTTGAATTATACATGGTTTCTTTAGAAAACTATCCTTTTGCACGACAACCTTTTTACCTAAATTCCTCTCTTTTACAGATGATCATCGTGCTACACCCGTCCAGGATACGGCACAACGGAGACACAGGCACAGACTTGCAGCAGGGACCCGACCCAAGGATTCTTTTTAGATTAAGACCCTGCGTAAACCTTTTTTACTGTCTCTTGTTGATACATATCCACCGTTGAGAAGGATCCTGACGTCTTGGCATGTGGCCACGACAGAACAATGCACGTACCTGGACACAAGGGGCTTCTTACAAAGGCCATTCTTCAGGCCCGGTTTATACCACAAAGACCGAATACCTTAGGGAGTGTTCGACGTCGCGAGTTTGGCCCTATATGCATCAGCTCCGAATCATTGTCTTTGGTCAAATGTTGGGTTTGCCCGGCTCCTGTGTTTTGATGTCTTATGTTCCGCTTTACCGTCTAAGGTAGCACCAGGAGAACTACTGCGATTGTGCCCAGGTTCTTCCGGACGAGCACCTCAGTAGAGAAAGCTGAAAACTGACTATCATGATCTAGCGTGAGACTGGTCAACCACTCGATGACCCATGGGAATGTTAGAATTCCTCCGCCTTAACGAAGCGTCGCTTTCCGGCCAGGCATATATGCACCCCGGGATCGGGAGAGTGCGGAGCCACCAGGGGCTATCTAGTAGCCCCACTGTCAATCTCCTATGGCTAAGGGAAAGTGTTAAAGCATTATAGTCCGGTTGCCTTGATCGCTCCGCTATCACCTCCTTAATAGTACCAAGACGTTGGGTGAAGTGTGAACGCGTGTTTCTGTGAACACCTCCGCATTATATGCGTGGGGGTTGAAGCCGACGACTGCAATCTTTCAGGTTATACACATGTATACATAAACGGCCGCCCAGGAGGCATCACATTACTTTCAGGCAAAAGTATAAAAGTAGCCTCATAAAAATTTAAAAAACATTTCTCTTACAATGAGATTACATGTCATTCAAACATAATATTTTTTGAGCACTGGGTCTCTATCAAACGAGCACCCTCAAGAACTTCCTCAAAGTAGTGCTCAGCAGCCCTTCGACCTATCACTACTAGGAAAAGGCCTACTAATGGCGCACCTAATTTGGCCATTAATGGCGCATTAGTGGTGCGCCATTAGTATATTTTACTAATGGCGCACCACTGGTGCGCCATTAGTATCTGGTATACTAATGGCGGACCTCAGATGCGCCATTAGTATATACAACAGTGCGCCATTAGTATGCCTCCCAGGGGGCATGTATACCCAGGTGCTTTGGCATACTAATGGCGCACAACAACAAGATGCGCCATTAGTAACTTCGGCATACTAATGGCGCACTATTCAATGATGCGCCATTAGTATCCTTTGGCATACTAATGGCGCACTGTGATTTGATGCGCCATTAGTATGAATATTAGGTTTTTTTATTTTTTAATTTTCTATTTTTTGCACAGGTTACAAAATGTATAATTGGACAAAATATAGACAGCACACATCAACAACAGATTCATCGAATACAATAGAAGATTAGTCTCTGAATACAATTCATCATATTAGTCTCCGAATACTATTCATCATATTAGTCTCCGAATTGAAAAGGCCGAACAAAGAACATTATATTACAAGTCTCGAGACCGCGAGTAATGACTGATAGATGCACCAAATACAACAATTCCAATTGCAATCTCCAAACAAAAACTACCCCAAAAAGAAGGTAGCAACATATGAGAACAATAATGGAGCTAAACTACACAGCACATGGCAAGTCCAACACGTAATGGCGAGAATTCAACACTCTAGACATAATAGAAGGTTCAGATAACCACAAAAACACAGCACCAAACACATATCACAGTGCCTATCAGTAGTCAGTCCTACTGACAGCATTTGCAATCCTATCTGTATATCCAAATATCAATCCCCAATTCCAAGAAAACTAAAACCCCATATCACAGCAGCCACCCAACTGAAGCTCCAATAGTACAAAAGCATGATGAACAAATAAAATTAGTTCAGAGGCAGGTTTGCAAAGATCCCCAAATCACCCACTACGCCATTAGAACAACTATTGTGTTGATAGGCATAACTTAGGAAACAACCTACATCAGAAGGTTCACATGATCACAGAAGGCCAACACTGACACATTTTTTCCAGTGCCTACTGATATTATTTGCAATCCTATATGTATGACCCAAAACCAATTCCCAATTCCACACAAACTAAAAGCCCCATATCACAGCAACCATCCAACCAAAGCTCCAATAGAAAGAAAAAAAATAGAAGCATGATGAGCAAATATAATCAGTTGAGAGGCAGATTTGCAGACATCCCCAATTCCCCCACTACACAAGCAGAACAGCTATCATGTCAATGGGCATAACTAAGCAACTACCTACATCAGAAGATTCACATAATAATCACAAAAGGCCAGCATTCAGCGATTGTTGCCAGTGCATACTAGTATAACTTGCACTTGCTCAAATCAACCCCCAAATAGCAAACCGCCTAAAAATTCACACCGGAGCAACCATCCAATTTGATGAACGCATGAAAGTAGGTCCAGTGCGCAAAGATGCCCCCAAATCTAGACGAACGTAAGAGCTACACCGCGTCAACGGACACAGCCGAGCAACCACTCATGAATCCGGGACATGACCGAGAATGTGCTAAACGACATAAGCGCGTGCGTGCGAGGGGGAGAGGGGGAGAGGAGGAGGGGGAGCTCACGGGGGCCGTAGGGATAGGGCAGTGGGGCGCGGGGAGGATGTCGGGGACGACGACGACGCAGGGGAGGAGGCGACGAGGTCCGGGTGGTGGTGGTGCTCCGGCGACGGTGGTGTGGACAGGGCGGCGTCCGGGCCGCCGGCGACGAGGGCGGCGGGGCGATGGCGTCCAACAAGGTGGGGCGACGGGGAGAGCGGCGCCGACGTCGGGGCCTCAGGCGGCGGTGGTTGGAGACGGGCGACAGGGACGACGGGGCGCCGACGATGGGCGTAGGGGCAAGGCGCCCCGATCCAGATCACGTTTGGGAGGAGACGAGGACGACGGGGCGGCGTCGAGGCGGCGGGGCAGTGGCGTCGGGAGAGGAGAGGGGAAGGGGATCGAGGGCGAGGGCGAGGGAGAGAGAGGGGATAGGTTTGGGCCGGGGAGGAAATATGGATGGGGGCGGCACAATACTAATGGCGCACCACCCCTCGGTGCGCCATAAGTACATCCATACTAATGGCGCACCTCACCCTGGTGCGCCATTAGTATTTTTTTTATTTCTGCTCGAGCCAACAGGTTATCTTCCACCTGACCTGATCCACACCAAGTTCCCTCTACTAGCTCGACTGGTCAGCAGCTAGTTCTCACACCAGGAGGTCCTGGGTTCGATTCCCAGGCTCCACAATTTTTTTATGCATTTAAAATGCTGTTTGATACTTATTTGTGTTTAAATATGTTCAAACTTGTTTAAATCATAACAGTAATATTTTTTTATAAGACAGTAATAATTTTTTTAAAAATATCATCAAACAGTAATGTCGGTGGAGCGGGGGAGGGTGCGCGGGGTGCGGGGGGTCGGCGGCGGCGGCCGGTGGACCGGGGGGTGCTCGGCGGCGAGGGGGACCGGATCTGGCGAGGTGGGATAGCGATCGAGATGGAGGGGGATCGAGATCGAGTGTCCATGAAATTTAAAAATATTCATGATAGTTCAAAAAGTGCCCATGAAATACAATCGAGAAATGAAGGCTACGATTTAAATACAATCGATCTTAGCTAGCTATCTGTTCACAATCTTCTTGCCCTTCTTTTTCGCAAATGGAGTTCTTCTGTGGAACGAACTTCCTTTAGGTAGGGTGGTCCTGCTTCTTCTTGTGGTGTATGCTGCTACTTCATCATCGTCGTCATGTTCGATCCTCGGGTCGCCGTACTTGTCGAAGTCTTGCTCATTGGCTACTCCATCCATTCCGATGATCTTCCTTTTGCCTCTCCTCACGACAACACGACTGGGCTTTGACGGGTCGGTAATGAAGAAGCATTGGTCCACTTGGGAAGCCAGTACCCATGGCTCATTTTTCGCGGTGACGTTTGCGCCCGCGGTCTTGGATTTGGCTTCGGGTATAACCATGGTGGTGAAATACCGGTCTTATTTTAGGACGCTCTTGGCCCATCTGACACGGAACATCGGGACCTTCTCTCCAACGTAGCTCAGCTCCCAGATCTCCTCGATCCTTCCGTAGTATCTGTCCTTGTCGTTACCGGTGTAGGATTCCATCGTTACCCCGGAGTTCTGATAACCATCGCTCTTCATGTCCTTGGCCTCGGTGTAGAATGTGTAGCCGTTGATATCGTACGCCTCATAGGTCATCAGGTTGTGCTCGGCGCCCTGTGACAAGGCGAATATGAGGTGTTCTTCCGCGGAAGAATCCTCATGTAAAGGGTACGACAGAAGCTTCTGCTTGAACCAACGCGTGATACATGAGTTGTGCTCTTTGAGTATATCTCCGTCCGTCCTCTGTTGGCCTCGGTCATTGTACGTCTTCTTAATAAAGGTTTTGTGCTCTACCACCCAAGGATCGACCACGTCTATGTGTTGTAGCATGACTAGGTTTGCTCTTTCAAAGTCAGTGAGTCGACCCTCGAAGTCGACATGCATTTCACGGCGACCCTCACGGTGACCCCATCCAGCGAGCCTGCCGAGGTGCCTGTTGACGGGCGACCAATGGGGTTCTCGATGCCTAGATAATTCGTGCAGTAGGAGATGCACTCTTCGGTTAGAAAGCACCTGGCTATGCTTCCCTCTGGACGTGACATGTTGCGAACGTATCCTTTGATGACACCATTCATCCTTTCGAACGGCATCATGCTGTGCAGGAACGTCGGCCCGAGTTGGATGATATCCTCCACTATATGGACCAGCAGATGCACCATAACGTTGAAGAATGCGGGCGGGAAGTACATCTCAAGCTCGCATAGTATCACCATGATCTCTTCCTGTAGCCTTCTGAGTTGCCTCACGCCAATCGACTTCCGAGAGATGACGTCGAAAAAGTTGCATAGGCCAAATAGCGTTTCACAGACGTGCGCGTCCATGATCCCACGGATTGCAACTGGAAGTATCTGCGTCATCAGCATGTGACAGTCGTGAGACTTCATCCCGCTGAACTTCTGCTTCGCTAGGTCTAGGTATCTGCTTATCTTCCCCGCGTAACCGTAAGGAAGTTTTACTCCTAGGAGGCAGGTGAAAAACTGCTCGATCTCCTCCTGACATAGAGTGAAGCACGCGGGAGGGTAGTCATTTCCGGTCTTCTTGGCCTTTTTGCCTTTGCGACGACTTTCTGTGTCCTGTTTCGCCTCATCATCATCATCATCATATATAGCGTGAAGCTCCTGCCTGATGCCCATTGATTTCAAGTCTGCCCTTGCTTTCGGCCCATCTTTGGTCCTCTCTGGCATGTTGAGCAGGGTACCAAGCAGACTCTCGCACACGTTCTTCGTGATATGCATGACATCAAGGCTGTGAGGCACACGGTGGATCTTCCAGTACGGCAAGTCCCAGAAAACAGACCTTGTTTTCCATACCTTCAGCAGCGGCTCTGGCGCCTTTCGCTTCTTTCCCGGCTCTGGCGCCTTTTGCTTCTTTCCTGGCAGTGGGCAGTCTTTCCAATATTTCAACAGCTTGTCTATTTCCTCACCGCTCCTCGTACACTGGCGTTTTCGGGGTTCGGTTTCACCATCGAACAGATCCTTGCGTTTCCTCCATGGGTCATCATCGCGAAGCCACCTTCGATGTCCCATGAACACGGTTTTCGAAGACCTGGGATCTCTATCTAGCTGGCGATACGTTGTGTCATCCATGCACCTTACGCATCTTGAAAATCCATGGACTACCTGCCCCGCGAGATATCCATAACCGAGATAGTCGTGCACCGTCGTGAGCAGTGCGGCTCTCATAGGGAAATATTCTTTCTCTGCGGCGTCCCACGTATTGGCTGGCATTTTCCACAGTGTGTCTAGCTCCTCCTTCAGCAGCCCCAGATACAGATTGATGTCGTTCCCTGGTTGTTTCGGCCTTTGAATTAGCATACTCATGTGAATGTACTTCCTCTTCATGCACAACCAGGGGGAAGGTTGTACATCCACACAAACACAGGCCAAGTGCTATGTGTGCTTCTCTGGCTGCCAAACGGATTGACTCCATCGGTGCTCGCGCCCAGCATGATGTTCCTTGGATCCTTCCCAAATTCTGGGTATTCGAAGTTCAACGCTTGCCACTGGCTCGCATCCTTAGGGTGACTCAGCATCTTGTCTTTTTTATCTATCTCTGGATCATTTGCGTCATCTTCTCGCTTCTTCTCCTCCCTATCTGCATGCCAACGTAGGAGCTTTGCTACCTTAGGGTCCGCGAAATACCGCTGCAGACGAGGAGTGATCGGAAAGTACCACACCACTTTTCGAGGAGCTTTCTTCCTCTTCTTGGCACAACGGACATATGGTAGACTCCGCGTGCTCGTCCCGATAAATGATGCAATTATTCATGCACACATGGTATTTCACGTGCGGTAAATCCAGAGGACACACGATTTTCTTCGCCTCCTCCAAACTGGTCGGGCACTTGTTCCCCTTGGGAAGACATTCGTGCCAGAATGACATGTTCTCGTCGAAGCATGCGTCGGTCATTTTGTGTTTTACCTTCATCTCCAGAGCCATGAGCGTTACTTTCAGGCGGGTATCCTCGGGCCTGCATCCTTCATACAATGGAGTAACCGCGTCTAACTCAAGTTGATCCATCTTGGCTTTCTCTCGGGCGGCAGCTCCTGCGTTATCCGTCTGCTTGAGAAGCAGCTCTTGAATATGAGGGTCCTGCACCCAGCCCATCGATGGTCCAGCGTCGTCTGCTCCACCGGCATCATCATCTTCATGATCATGCCCGTCGTCTGCTCCGGCATCTTCCTCATCATCATGTCCTGCATCTTCTACATGATGACTGTGTACAACATCACCATCATGATCATCTCCTGGGGATTCTTCATCTTCTCGCCCACCCGAGCCGCGGTGGTTGTCTTGCTGCCCTTCCTCATTTCTTGCCCGGCCCCCAAGGACGACTTCGTAGTCATCTTCATCACCTTGCCACCGATAGCCATCCGTGAAACCACGCAAGAGCACATGGTCCCGCACCTGCCCGGAATCCGGGTCTGCAATAAGGCTCTTCAGCTTGCATCTTCGACACGGACATCTTATCTCTATCTCGTTCTTTTGAAGCATCTCGGCCTTCGCGGACCTCAAAAACCTATTCACGATGCCTTCGGTCATCGTGCGGACCATGGTCGCCTGCGGGGTAGAGCAAAACGATATTTTAGAACCAAGAAAAAATTTGGCATGACTTTCCCTAAAAATAGGACCAAAAAGAATGCTTAATGCCAAAATTCTCGCCGAAACGGAAATGAATCAACATTCCGGCAAAATATTGGCAACTATCGCATTTCAAATACTGGTACACCTCCAAACACAAAAACATATGCAACACCACAAACATATGCAACACCAGAACATACATAGATCTAGCTAGGCCATAAAAAGTGCATGTGCACATTGTTGTAGGGAGAACAACATAAATATAGCTTCCCCCCTTACTTACCTATCAAAACAAGGTAATTTAACCACTTAAATTGAATGAATCTATGGTGGAAATGAGGTGAAAAAGAGGAGGCACCCGAGACAAGGAGGAGGAGAGAATGAAGTGGGGAGAAAGTGAGTGTGGGTAGGAGAGGCTGTCCAAAATATCTTGTTGCTGCCCACTTACTAATGGCGCACCAACTCTAAATGCGCCATTAGTAATCCAGGTTGCTAATGGCGCACCTTCTGGTGGTGCGCCATTAGTAGTTTTGCAAAATAAAAAATAAAAAAAACATACTAATGGCGCACGGTGGAACAGTGCGACATTAGTAGTTTTGCAAAAAAAGGAATAAAAAATATAATAAAAAAACAACATTAGTGGCATACTTTCCGTGAGGTGCGCCATTACTAGTTACAACTAGTAATGGCGCACTGTGTCTGGATGCGCCATTAGTATGTTTGGACACGCGCACTAGTTCAATTTTTTTATACTAATGGCGCACCCTGGGCCAGGTGCGCCATTAGTAGTTTCAACTCTAATGGTGTATCAGAAGGTGGTGCGCCATTAGTATATACTAATGGCGCACCGCTTGTCTGGTGCGCCATTAGTGTCAATCCCATCTATAGCCCTTTTTCTAGTAGTGTATGGCCGAATCCTGCGCTGCAACAGTGGTAGCATCCATCTCTGCCCAGTATGCTTTAGCACAGGCAAAGGCCATCCGTGCGCCTTCTATGCACGCCGACCTCTTCATCGCATTTATGTGCGGCACCACATCGAGGACCTGCTACACCAAGCTAAAATAGCCGCTCGGTTTTGACCTTCCCGGCCATAGTTGATCCACAACAGACCTCATGGAGAGTCCGGACAACCTATTTAGTTCGGCCCATTCGGCCAATTGGTCCGTCAACGAAAGCGGACACTCGGGAGAAAGGAATTGCTTCCAAAACAGCTAGTCTACTTCACGGTCCGTCTGACTCTGGAAGTACTTGGCCGCATCGGCAGCGCTCGCCGCCAAATCCATATACGCATCCTCCAAACTCCACAGCCGATCCAGAGGGGCATACCGTGGATCTCCGTACTTCCTCAGAAGCATAAAGGACTTCCCGGCTACAATATCCCCGGCTTCCTGCAGCTCCTCCTTCTTCGCCCTCATAGCAGAGCGGAGGTCTTTTCCCGTTACAGCAGCCTTCTCAAGGTCCGATGCCTTCGCCTGGTTTTCCTTTTCAAGAGCCCGACAACGGTCTACGGCGGCTTTTAATTCTACGGCCATATTGGCCATCTTCTTCCGGCTCTCGCCATGTGCGACCTTCTCGGCTCACAACTCTTCGGCCGCCTTCAAAGCAGCCGCATTACCCAATCTTGCTTGTTCCTTGGCTCGGGCAAGTTCCGCCCGCAAGGCTTCAACAGTGGCAGCTCCATCTGCAGTCCTAACATGTTAAAAACACTGGCATCATACTCTTCCTATGTGGTGTTTACCAGACAAGGATACTTACCCTGCGCCTCGTCAAGCCTTTTGTTAACAAGCTCGATGTCGGCATCTGCCGCATCCAACTGCCGTTCTAAATGGGCAAACTGGCTAGTCCGGCTGGCCACCGAAGCTTCCATCTCCTGCGCATAAATGCAGTATGGTTATTACCTGGGAGTATGATCCTCCGTTCGTCATCGTTTCCGATGAAAACCAGAGTCTCAGGGGCTACTATCTACACAGGGCACACCTAACAAGTGCAGGACTATTACACATTCCTTTTTACGTACCTCAAAGCCTGTCAGTAGACTCATAAAAGCTTCGTGCAATCCGCTTTCGGCGGATGATATCCTCTCCATCACCATATTCATCAGCACACGGTGATCATCTGAGATGGCCGCTCGCCCCACCAACTCCCTTAGAACGTCCGATCGCACACTAGACGGCACCGGACTCTTTTGTCTACTCTCTTCGGGAGCCGGACACTAGGAGCCTCGGGGATCAATTGGATCACCTTCTGGCCTCTCCGCACTTGGAGAGGCCCTCCGCGGCGACACTTCAGGGTCGCCCGCTTCCGGAGCGGAGGAGTCCGGAGGAGGCATCTCGCTCTCCATCATCTCTGGAAGAAGATCCCCCGAAGACGAGCTCATTTGAGAGGGGCTAAGGCCCAAACTGCACAAATATATGCGGTGGTTATTTTCTTAGAAGAAAAGGATGGCATATCTGTACTATTAAAGTTTTCGGGTCACTTACGACTCCCAGGAGAATTGATCCCCCCGCGGACTTTGTGCGGCAGCAGCGCCCCCCAAGGTAGGGCCCCCGGTGGAAGATTTCTTCTCCCGTTTGGAAGCTTCGGCTTCCGAATTCCCGGGCGCAGTCCTTTTCCTCTTCCGGTTCGTCTTCCTTCACGGAGACGCTCGTTCCCTCGGTTAGAATAGGCAGCGTTGGGGACCCGCGTCCGCCCGCATTACCCTCCACAGTATCTTCCTTCAAGGGATCCGGGCAAGGTGCGGTCTAGAGGATCTTTTCCAATACCGGATTCTCCAAACCCTCAGGGAGGGGGGCCGAACACCAAATCAACTTCGCCTTTGTTATCCAGTCCTGGTCGAAAAAGCAAACTCTCAGAAATAACTTCGTAACAAAGGAAAGATAATATGTTTGGCCGAAAGATTCCTTACCTGTTCGGCGGCGCGGTTACTGCTCAGGCCCACATCCTTGGTGATTTCCGGACACTCTACTCGAGGTCCGAAGAATGACTTATACATATCCTCGTGCGTCAGGCCGAGAAAAATTTGAATGGCACGCGGACCCTCGAGATTGAACTCCCACAAGCGAAGGGGCCGACGTTTGCAAGGCTGGACTTGACGAACCAGCATAACTTGTATTACCGCAACCAAACTGATATCGTCGTTGAAGAGATCTCGAATGCGGCTCTGCAGTAAAGGCACATCCTTGGCTGGACCCCAGCTCAGTCCTCTGCTGATCCATGACATCAGTCGTGGTGGAGGGCCCGAGCAAAAAACGGGGGCGGCCGCCCACTTGGCACTTCTAGGAGTCGTGATGTAGAACCACTCCTGTTACCACAATGCAGACACCTCTAGGATGGAACCTTTGGGCCACGGAGCTCCCGTCATCTTGCGTATTGAGGCGCCTCCACACTCTGCATGTTGCCCTTCGATCACTGTTGGCTTTACTTCAAAGGTCTTGAGCCATAAGCCAAAGTGGGGGGTAATCCAGAGGAAGGCCTCGCATACGACAACAAAAGTCGTGATATGCAGGAAGGAGTCCGGAGCTAGATCATGGAAATCTAGCCTGTAATAAAACATCAAGCCCCTGACAAAAGGATCCAGAGCAAAACCTAGACCTCGGAGGAAGTGGGAGACAAACACGACGCCCTCGTTGGGTTTGGGAGAGGGGACGGCCTTCCCCCGGGGAGGCAGCCGATGCGACATTTCAGCGGTCAGATACCTGGCCTCCCTCAACTTTTTGATGTCTTCTTCCGTGACGGAGGAGGGCATCCATCGGCTTTGAAGGCTGAATCCGGACATGACTGAAGGTTCGGAGCACCTGACCTGAGTTTTGGGCGTTTGAGCTTGAGGCGGGGGAAGGATTCGATTGAGCACGGGAGGGAAAAGTAAAAGCTTTGTCCCTTTATAAAGAGGGTGGATATCAAGCGTCCTCCCCGTGTCCATTTGGACTTGCCAATGATCTAGGAGTCCTAGAAGCGGTTGGGTTACCCACGCCTGTATTGATGAGAATCCCATAATAAGGGGACACGATCTCTGCTTTGACAAGACATGCCAAGAAAACCGCCTCGCATAACGCGCTGAGGTGGGATAATGAAACGATTTGGATAAAGGCTTGGCCGTGGCGTGTCGCACCACGGAATACGTCAGCAGATCTTCTATGAAGTATTTGGAGGAGGAACCCGCCTTGCAATGCCGAAGACAATCTGCGCGCCGGACTCGTCGTCATTGAAGCCTGGTTCAGGGGCTACTGAGGGAGTCCTGGATTAGGGGGTGTTCGGATAGCCGAACTATACCTTCAAGCCGGACTCCTGGACTATGAAGATACATGATTGAAGACTCCGTCCCGTGTCCGGAAGGGACTTTCCTTGGCGTGGAAGGCAAGCTTGGCGATATGGATGTTCAGATCTCCTACCATTGTAACCGACCTTATGTAACCCTAAGCCTCTCCGGTGTCTATATAAACCGGAGGGTTTTAGTCCGTAGGACAACATACACATCAACAATCATACCATAGGCTAGCTTCTAGGGTTTAGCCTCTCTGATCTCATGGTAGATCAACTCTTGTACCCATATCATCAATATTAGTCAAGCAGGACGTAGGGTTTTACCTCCATCGAGAGGGCCCGAACCTGGGTAAAACTTCGTGTCCCCTGCCTCATGTTACCATCCGGCCTAGATGCACAGTTCGGGACCCCTACCCGAGATCCGCCGGTTTTGACACCGACAAACCCCTTGACAGTTTGCTTCGAATAAAACTCCTCGAGCAAGGCCCAACCTTGGTTTTACATTTGCCTAACAACCTATACCTTTCCCTTGGGAGTAATTAACCTGAGGGTCATCTTATTTTAACCCCCCCCCCGGGCCAGTGCTTCTCTAAGTGTTGGTCTGAACTAGGGCATCGTGCGGGACCGTCCCTTGGCAACTTGGGTTATGTTGGTACCTGTACGCTTAGCTTATCCGGTGTTGCCCCGAGAACGAGATATGTGCAGCTCCTATCAGGATGTCGGCACATCGGGAGGTCTTGCTGGTCTTGTTTTACCATTGTCGAGATGTCTTGTAACCGGGATTCCGAGACTGATCGGGTCTTCCCGGGAGAAGGAATATCCTTCATTGACTGTGAGAGCTTGTGATGGACTAATTTCGAAAGCCGTGCCGCGATTATGGGCAGATGGGAATTTGTTAATATCCGGTTGTAGAGAACCTGACACTTGACTTAATTAAAATGCATCAACCGCGTGTGTAGCCGTGGCGTTCTCTTCTCGGCGGAGTCCGGGAAGTGAACATGGTTCTTGTGTTATGCTTGAACGTAAGTAGTTTCAGGATCACTTCTTGATCACTATTAGCTTTGCGACCGTGCTTTGCTTCTCTTCTCGCTCTCTTTTGCGTATGTTAGCCACCATATATGCTAGTGCTTGCTGCAGCTCCACCTCACTACCCTTTCCTACCTTTAAGATTAAATAGTCTTGATCGCGAGGGTGTGAGATTACTGAGTCCCCGTGAGTCACAGATACTTCCAAACAGTTGCAGGTGCCAATGATGACAGTGCAGGTGACGTAACACAGCTCAAGTGGGAGCTCGATGAAGATCTTGGTCGTTGTTTTGTTTTGTTTCCTTTTGATCAGTAGTGGAGCCCAGTTGGGACGATCGGGGATCTAACATTTGGGGTTGTATTCTTTTATTTTAGTTCTGTAGTCGGATCTAGATTATACTTTGGATGATGTATGGGTTATTTATGTATTGTGTGAAGTGGCGATTGTAGGCCAACTCTTTATCCCTTTCTTATTCAGTACATGGGATGTGTAAAGATTACCCCTCTTGCGACAAGCCTACCATGGGGCTATGCCTCTAAGTCGTGCCCCGACACGTGGGAGATATAGCCTCATCGTGGGTGTTACAGGTATGGTGGACTCATATGGAATAACTTTTGGGGTTTTTTGGAAGAGGATGCACAAGCAGTATTCTCGCTTAGTACAAGTGAAGGCTAGAAAGAGACTGGGAAGCGACCAGCTAGAGAGCGACAACAGTCATGAACATGCATTAAAATTAATCAACACTGAATGGAAGCATGAGTAGGATATAATTCACCATGAACATAAATATCATGGAGGCTATGTTGATTTTGTTTCAACTACATGCGTGAACATGTGCCAAGTCAAGCCACTCGAATCGTTCAAAGGAGGATACCACCCTATCATACCACATCACAACCATTTTAATAGCATGTTGGCACGCAAGGTAAACCATTATAAACTCCTAGCGAATTAAGCATGGCATGAGCAACTATAATCTCTAATTGTCATTGCAAACATGTTTTATTCATAATAGGCTGAATCAGGAACGATGAACTAATCTTTTTTACAAAAACAAGAGAGGTAGAGTTCATACCAGCTTTTCTCATCTCAATCAGTCCATCATATATCGTCATTATTGCCTTTCACTTGCACAACTGAACGATGTGGATAATAATAATAGTGCACGTGCATTGGACTAAGCTGGAATCTGTAAGCATTCAATTCAAGGGAGAAGACAAGGTAATATGGGCTCTTTGTTAGATCAACAATAATGCATATGAGAGCCACTTCAACATTTTCATCATGGTCTTCTCCTCTCGACCCCAAAGAAAAGAAAAGAAACAAAACTATTTACATGGGAAAGTTCCCAACAAGCAGAAGAAGAATGGGAAATCTTTTTGGGTTTTCTTTTTAATTACTACTACTATAGGCATGGAAAGTAAACTAGCTAAAAGCTACAACTAATTTTGTGTGTGTTTTTCTTAAGGTTTTTCAAACACACAAGAAGAAGGCTAAAAAAAGAAATTAAACTAGCATGGATAATACAATGAAAAAGTATGAGCACCGACAACTGGCATGAGTGTGTGAACATGAATGTAATGATGGTGAGAAATACGTACTCCCCCAACCTTAGGCTTTTGACCTAAGTTGGTCTATGGCCACGGATCAAAGCTTCCCTCTTTGGTGTACTGAGGAGGGTCCTCGGGTTGCCACATATTGGCGATCTCTGCTACCTCTTGAGCACTATGTTGGTTTTCCCTTGAAGAGGAAAGGGTGATGCAGCAAAGTAGCATAAGTATTTCCCTCAGTTTTTGAGAACCAAGGTATCAATCCAGTAGGAGACTACACGCAAGTCGCCTCGCACCTACACAAACAAATAAGAACCTTGCAACCAACGCGATAAAGGGGTTGTCAATACCTTCACGGCCACTTGCAAAAGTGAGATCTGATAGAGATAATAAGATAAATATTTTTGGTATTTTTATGATATAGATTGAAAGTAAAGATTGCAAAATAAAATAGATTGGAAACTTATATGATGGAAAATAGACCCGGGGCCATAGGTTTCACTAGTGGATTCTCTCAAGATAGCATAAGTATTACGGTGGGTAAACAAATTATTGTCGAGCAATTGATAGAAAAGTGCATAATTATGAGAATATCTAGGCATGATCATGTATATAGGCATCACGTTCGCGACAAGTAGACCGAAACGATTCTGCATCTACTACTATTACACCACACATCGACCGCTATCTAGCATGCATCTAGAATATTAAGTTCATAAGAACAGAGTAACGCATTAGGCAAGATGACATGATGTAGAGGGATAAACTCAAGAAATATGATATAAACCATGTGTTTTTATCCTCGATGGCAACAATACAATACGTGCCTTGCTGTCCCTGCTGTCACTGGGAAAGGACACCGCAAGATTGAACCCAAAGCTAAGAACTTCTCCCATTGCAAGAAAGATCAATCTAGTAGGCCAAACCAAACTGATAATTCGAAGAGACTTGCATAGATAACAAATCATACATAAAAGAATTCAAAGAAGAACCAAATATTGTTCATAGATAATCTTGATCATAAACCCACAATTCATCGGATCTCGACAAACACACCACAAAAGAATTACATCAAATAGATCTCCAAGAAGATCGAGGAGAACTTTGTATTGAGATCCAAAGAGAGAGAAGAAGCCATCTAGCTAATAACTATGGACCCAACGGTCTGTGGTAAACTACTCACACATCATCGGAGAGGCTATGGTGTTGATGTAGAAGCCCTCCGTGATCGATTCCCCCTCCGGCGGAGCTCTAGAAAAGGCCCCAAGATGGGATCTCTTCGGTACGAAAGGTTGCGGTGGTGGAAATAGGGTTTCGTGGTGCTCTTGGATGTTTTCGAGGTATATGAGTATATATAGGCGAAAGAAGTCGGTCAAGGGGGCCACGAGGGGCCCACGAGGATGGGGGTGCACCTCCCTGCCTCGTGGCCTCCTCGATGCTTCCTTGACGTCCACTCCAAGTCTCCTGGATTGCGTTTGTTCCAAAAATCACTCTCCCAAAGGTTTCATTCCGTTTGGATTCCGTTTGATATTCCTTTTCTGTGAAACACTGAAATACTCAAAAAGAATAGCAATTTGCACTAGGCCTTTGGTTAGTAGGTTAGTCCCAAACATAATATAAAAAGGTATATTAAAGCCCATTAAACATCCAAAATAGGTAATATAATAGCATGGGACAATCAAAAATTATAGATACGTTGGAGACGTATCAAGCATCCCCAAGTTTAATTCCTGCTCGTCCTGAAGTAGGTAAATGATAAAAACAGAATTTTTGATGTGGAATGCTACCTAGCATAATTCTCAATGTAATTTTCTTTATTGTGGCATGAATGTTCAGATCCGAAATATTCAAGACAAAAGTTTAATATCGACATAAAAATAATAATACTTCAAGCATACTAACGAAGCAATCATGTCTTCTCAAAATAACATGGCCAAAGAGAGTTATCCCTACAAAATCATATAGTCTTGCTATGCTCCATCTTCACCACACAAAATATTTAAATCATGCACAACCCCGGTGACAAGCCAAGCAATGGTTACATACTATTGATGTTCTGAAACTTTTTCAATCTTCACGCAATACATGAGGGTGAGCCATGGACATAGCACTATTGGTGGAACAGAATGGTGGTTGTGGAGAAGACAAAAAGGAGAAGATAGTCTCACATCAACTAGGCGTATCAATGGGCTATGGAGATTCCCATCATTAGATATCAATGTGAGTGAGTAGGTATTGCCATGCAATGGATGCACTAGAGCTAAGAGTGTTTGAAAGCTCAACAAAAGAACTAAGTGGGTGTGCATCCAACTTGCTTGCTCACGAAGACCTAGGGCATTTTGAGGAAGCACATCATTGGAATATACAAGCCAAGTTCAATATTGTAAAATTCCCACTAGTATATGAAAGTGACAACATAAGAGACTCTCTATCATGAAGATCATGGTGCTACTTCAAAGCACAAGTGTGGTAAAAGGATACTAACATTGTCCCTCCTCTCTTTTTCTCTCTTTTTTTCTTTTTTTTTCTTTTTTGGGCCTTCTCTTTTTATGGCCTTTCTCTTTTTTTCGTCTGTAGTCTCATTCTGACTTGTGGGGGAATCATAGTCTCCATCATCCTTTCCTCACATGGGACAATGCTCTAATAATGATGATCATTACACTTTTATTTACTTACAACTTGAAAAATTACAAGTCGATACTTAGAACAAAATATGACTCTATGTGAATGCCTCCGGCGGTGTACCGGGATGTGCAATTACTCATGAGTGACATGTATGAAAGAATTATAAAGGTGGCTTTGCCACAAATACGATGTCAACTACATGATCATGCAAAGCAATATGACAATGATGAAGCGTGTCATAACAAACAGAACGGTGGTAAGTTGCATGGCAATATATCTTGGAATGGCTATGGAAATGCCATGATAGGTAGGTATGGTGGCTGTTTTGAGGAAGGTATATGGTGGGTTTACGATACCGGCGAAAGTTGTGGGTACTAAAGAGGCTAGCAATGGTGGAAGGGTGAGAGTGCGTATAATCCATGGAATCAACATTAGTCATAAAGAACTCACATACTTTTTGCAAAAATCTATTAGTTACCGAAACAAAGTACTACGTGCATGCTCCTTGGGGATAGATTGGTAGGAATAGACCATCGCTCGTCCCCGACCGCCAATCATAAGGAAGACAATCAATAAATAAATCATGCTCCGACTTCATCACATAACGATTCACCATACGTGCACGCTACAGGATTCACAAACTTTAACACAAGTATTTCTCAAATTCACAACTAATCAACTAGCATGAATCTAATATTACCATCTTCATATCTCAAAACAATCATCAAGTATCAAACTTCTCATAGTATTCAATGCACTTTTTTTGATAGTTTTTATTATACCCATCCTGGATGCTTATCATATTAGGACTAATTTTATAGCCAAAGCGAATTACCATGCTGTTCTAAAGGAATCTCAACATGACATAAGTGAAGAATGAGAGATCTATAATTTCTATAAAATAAAACCACCACCGTGCTCTAAAAAGATATAAGTGAAGCACTAGAGCAAAATTATCTATCTCAAAAGATATAATTGAAGCACAAAGAGTATTTTAATAAATTATGATTCATGTGTATATCTCCAAAAGGTGTGTAAAGCAAGGATGATTGTGGTAAACTAAAAACCAAAGACTCAAATCATACGAGATGCTCCAAGAAAAACACATATCATGTGGTGAATAAAAATATAGCATCAAGTAAAGCTACCGATGGACGAAGACGAAAGAGGGGATGCCTTCCGGGGCATCCCCAAGATTAGGCTTTTGGTTTTCCTTGAATTTTACCTTGGGGTGCCTTGGGCATCCCCAATCTTAGGCTCTTTCCACTCCTTATTCCATAATCCATCAAATCTTTACCCAAAACTTGAATACTTCACAACACAAAACTCAACAGAAAATCTCATGAGCTCCATTAGTATAAGAAAACAAACCACCACTTTAGGTACTGTAATGAACTCATTCTTTATTTACATTGTTGTTAAACCTACTGTATTCCAACTTCTCTATGGTTCATAGCCCCCCCCCCCCCCCGATACTAGCCATAGATTCATCAAAATAAGCAAACAACACACGAAAAACAGAATCTGTCAAAAACAGAACAGTCTATAGTAATCTGTAGGTTTAGAATGCTTCTGTAAACCCCAAAATTCTAAAATAAATTGGTGGACGTGAGGAATTTGGCTATTAATCATCTGCAAAAATAATCAACCTAATCGCACTCTCCAGTAAAAAATTGCAGCAAATCTCGTGAGCGCTAAAGTTTCTGTTTTTTACAGCAAGATCGCAAAAACTCCCCCCAAGTCTTCCCAAAGGTTCTACTTGGAACAAACACTAATTAAAAGCATAAAACCAGATCAAAAAAAAAGCTAGACGAATTATTTATTACTAAACAGAACAAAAAAAAATTGGGTTGCCTCCCAACAGGCGCTATCGTTTAACGCCCCTAGCTAGGCATAAAAGCAAGAATAGATCTAGGTATTGCCATCTTTGGTATGCAATCCATAAGTGGCTCTCATAATAGATTCATAAGGTAATTTAATTTTCTTTCTACGAAAGTGTTCCATGCGTTTCCTTAACGGAAATTGGAATCTAATATTTCCTTCTTTCGTATCAATAATTGCACCAATCGTTCTAAGGAAAGGTCTACCAAGAATAATAGGACATGTAGGATTGCAATCAATGTCAAGAAAAATGAAATCTACGGGCACATAATTCCTATTTGCGACAAAAAGAACATCATTAATCCTTCCCATTGGTTTCTTAATGGTGGAATCCGCAAGATGCAAGTTTAAAGAACAATCATTAAATTCACAGAAACCTAACACATCACACAAAGTTTTTGGAATCATGGAAACACTAGCACCCAAATCACATAAAGCCAAGCATTCATGATCTTTAATCTTAATTTTAATAGTAGGTTCCCACTCATCATAAAGTTTTCTAGGGATAGAAACTTCTAATTCAAACTTTTCTTCATAAGATTGCATTAAAGCATCAACGATATGTTTGGTAAAAGCTTTATTTTGACTATAAGGATGAGGAGAATGCAACAAGGAAATACAATCTATTAAAGAACAATTATCATAATTAAATTCCTTGAAATCCAAAATAGTGGGTTCATTGATATGTAAAGTTTTGACCTCTTCAATCCCACTTTTACCAATTTTTGCATCAAGATCTAAAAACTCCGAATCATTGGGACGCATTTTAACTAAAGTTGACTTGTCTCCAGTCCCATCATTATCAAGATTCATATTGCAAAACAAATATTTAATAGGGGACACATCAATCACTTTTAGATCTTCATCATTATTATCATGAACACTAGAAGAACACACTTTTATTAAGCAATCTTTTTTAGCACGCATCCTAGCGGTTCTTTCTTTGCACTCATCAATGGAAATTCTCATGGCTTTGAGAGACTCATTTATATCATGCTTAGGTGGAATATATCTAAGTTTCAAAGAATCAACATCAATAGAAATTCTATCCACGTTCCTAGCCAACTCATCAATCTTAGACAATTTTTCTTCAATCAAAGCATTGAAACTATTTTGTGAACTAACAAATTATTTAATACTAGATTCAAAATCAGAGGGCATCTTATTATAATTTCCATAAGAACTGCTGTAGGAATTACCATAATTATTAGAGGAATCACTAGGATACGACCTAGGATTAAAGTTTCCTCTATACGCGTTGTTACCAAAAAATTTCCTACCAACAAAATTCACGTCCATAGATTCATTATTATTCTCAATCAAAGTAGACAAAAGTGTATCATTAGGATCAGCCGGAGCACTCTTATTAGCAAACAACTTCATAAGTTCATCCATCTTTCCACTCAAAACATTAATTTCTTCTATCGCATGAACCTTTTTACTAGTAGATCTTTCGGTGTGCCATTGAGAATAATTAACCATAATATTATCTAGGAGTTTGGTAGATTCTCCTAAAGTGATTTCCATAAAAGTGCCTCCCGTGGCCGAATCTAAAAGATTTCTGGAAGCAAAATTCAATCCGGCATCAAAAATTATATGATCATCCATAAATTCAAACCATGAGTAGGGCAATTACGAATCATTAATTTCATCCTCTCCCAAGATTGTGCAACATGCTCATGATCTAGTTGCTTAAAATTCATAATATCGTTTCTAAGAGAGATGATCTTGGCGGGAGAAAAATACTTAGAGCTAAAAGCATCTTTGCACTTATTCCAAGAATCAATACTATTTTTAGGAAAAGAAGAAAACCAAGTTTTAGCACGATGTCTAAGCGAAAATGGAAATAGCTACAATTTAACAATATCATTATCCACATACTTTTTCTTCTGCATGTCACAAAAATCAACAAAGTTGTTTAGATGGGTAGCGGCATCTTCACTAGGAAGGCCAGCAAATTGATCTTTCATGACAAGATTCAACAAGGCAGTATTAATTTCACAAGATTCAACATCGATAAGGGGAGCAATCGGAGTGCTAATAAAATCATTATTGTTGGTATTAGAAAAATCACACAATTTAGTATTGTCTCGAGCCATTGTGACAAACAATCCAACACACAAGCACACAAGAAGCGAGCGAAGAAGAGGCGAACGGAAAAAGAGGGCGGATGGAAAAGAGGGTGAATAAAACATCAAGGGTGAAGTGGGGGAGAGGAAAACAAGAGGCAAATGGCAAATAATGTAATGCGAGGGATAAGATTTTGTGATGGGTACTTGGTATGTCTTGACTTGACTTGGCATAGATCTCCCCGGCAACGGCGCTAGAAATCCTTCTTGCTACCTCTTGAGCACTGCATTGGTTTTCCCTTGAAGAGGTAAGGGTGATGCAACAAAGTAGCGTAAGTATTTCCCTCATTTTTTGAGAACCAAGGTATCAATCCAGTAGGAGACTACACGCAAGTCGCCTCGCACCTACACAAACAAATAAGAACCTTGCAACCAACGCGATAAAGGGGTTGTCAATCCCTTCACGGCCACTTGCAAAAGTGAGATCTGATAGAGATAATAAGATAATTTTTTTGGTATTTTTATGATATAGATTGAAAGTAAAGATTGCAAAATAAAATAGATTGGAAACTTATATGATGGAAAATAGACCCGGGGGCCATAGGTTTCACTAGTGGCTTCTCTCAAGATAGCATAAGTATTGTGGTAGGTAAACAAATTACTGTTGAGCAATTGATAGAAAAGTGCATAATTATGAGAATATCCAGACATGATCATGTATATAGGCATCACGTCCACGACAAGTAGACTGAAATGATTTTGCATCTACTACTATTACTCCACACATCGACCGCTATCCAGCATGCATCTCGAGTATTAAGTTCATAAGAACAGAGTAACACATTAGGCAAGATGACATGATGTAGAGGGATAAACTCAAGCAATATGATATAAACCCCATATTTTTATCCTCGATGGCAACAATATAATACGTGCCTTGCTGCCCCTGCTGTCACTGGGAAAGGACACCGCAAGATTGAACCCAAAGCTAAGCACTTCCCCCATTGCAAGAAAGATCAATCTAGTAGGCCAAACCAAACAGATATTTTGAAGAGACTTGCAAAGATAACAAATCATACATAAAAGAATTCAAAGAAGAACCAAATATTGTTCATAGATAATCTTGATCATAAACCCACAATTCATCGGATCTCGACAAACACACCGCAAAAGAATTACATCAAATAGATCTCCAAGAAGATCGAGGAGAACTTTGTAGTGAGATCCAAAGAGAGAGAAGAAGCCATCTAGCTAATGACTATGGACCCGATGGTCTGCGGTAAACTACTCAAACATCATCGGAGAGGCTATGGTGTTGATGTAGAAGCCCTCCGTGATCGATTCCCCCTCCGGCGGAGCTCCGGAAAAGGCCCCAAGATGGGATCTCTTGGGTACGGAAGGTTGCGGTGGTGGAAATAGGGTTTCGTGGTGCTCTCAGATGTTTTCAGGGTATATGAGTATATATATAGGCGAAAGAAGTCGGTCAGGGGAGCCACAAGGGGCTCACGAGGGTGGGGGCACGCCTGCCTCCTGGGCGCGCCATCCTGCCTCGTGGCCTCCTCGATGCTTCCTCGACGTCCACTCCAAGTCTCCTGGATTGCGTTTGTTCCAAAAATCACTCTCCCGAAGGTTTCATTCCATTTGGATTCCGTTTGATATTCCTTTTCTGCGAAACACTAAAATAGGCAAAAAAACAGCAATTTGCACTGGGCCTTTGGTTAGTAGGTTAGTACCAAAATTAATATAAAAAGGTATATTAAAGCCCATTAAACATCCAAAACAGATAATATAATAGGATGGAACAATCAAAAATTATAGATACGTTGGAGACGTATCAGTCTCCTCCGGATCCCACTGATAAACAGACTGACGGTGAGGATCAGATAGTGGTTCCGGCTCTGGAGTTGATGTTAGGCTCTGGTATGCCTGAATGGCCTCCAGCAAAACAAGGTACGTGCCTGAAAATATGTTGAGCAAAGAGGGAGCAGGCAAGGTAATAGTCTCAAAGTAATTTGTATCAAATATCATTCTATAGTTAAGCATCTTCTTCTTATTCGTAACAATAAAATCATGTGGTACCATACTCTTATAATCTAGAAAAATATGAGGCAGCAACTTTTCCTCTTTCTCATAATGCCTAATGGGTATGTTAAAGTGTGCAACCAGGCACGAGGCGAAGATGCCTCCTAAGACGGGACCCTTTGTATGGTTCAGATTTAACCGTTTAGCAACAATAGCGCCTAAACTAAAAGTGGTATCACGAAACAAAGCATGGTGCAAAATAACAATATCAGGGGCACTAAGATTTCCACAGTTCCCGCGACCAATTAAGCATCTGCTAGCAAATATTGCGAAGTAACGTAGAACAGGAAAATGTATGCTAGTAATTCTTGCATCGGAAACCTTCCTCGTTTCCCCTACAGCAATTATATCAATAAATCCTTCCACATCATTACAATGTGGTTCCTCTATGCTACCCTCAAAGGGTATCCTACAAACCCGGAAAACATAATAAAGTGACATCTCCTTATGCTCATCATATAAATATTTGTGAATTGAGCTTTGAGCAAGGAGATCGAAAATGGCAGCAAGATAAGCTAGAACTCGGGTTTGAGCAGGTGGATGATTTTTTCTGGAGGAAGACAAAGTGTGTGGGTGCAAGAATAAGTGGAGGGGACCCACGTGGGGTCCACAAGGCAGGGGGCGCGCCCTGGGGGGTAGGGCGCACCCTCCACCCTCGTGGGCACATGGTGGGTCCCCCTGGTGTGTTCTCAGTGCCAATAATTCTTAAATATTCTAGAAAAACATATTAAATTTTCAGGGCATTTGGAGAATTTTTATTTTCAGTGTATTTTTTATTGCAAGGATAATTCAGAAAGCAGGTAGAAAATACTATTTTTACTTTATTTAATATAAATAACAGAAAGTAAAAAGAGGGTACAGAGAGTTGTGCTTTCTATCTTCATCCATCTCATGCTCATCAAAAGGAATCCATTAACAAGGTTGATCAAGTCTTGTTAACAAACTCATTCCCATTGGCATAAAACCGGAGAAATTTCGAGTAACACTAGGTTACCTCAACGGGGATATGCATGTCCCAACAATAAGAATATCATATTTCTTCTTGACAGTAGGAAGAGGAAATTCAAAACCTCCAATAGTAATCGTTGAAAATTTTCCAATAGAATTGATACTATGGACTTGAAGTTGTTTCCTCGGAAAGTGTACCGTATGCTCATTACCATTAACATGAAAAGTGACATTGCCTTTGTTGCAATCAATAACAGCCCTTGCAGTATTCAGAAAGGGTCTACCGAGAATAATAGACATACTATCGTCCTCAGGAATATCAAGAATAACAAAGTCTGTTAAAATAGTAACGTTTGCAACCACAACAGGCACATCCTCACAAATACCGACAGGTATAGCAGTTGATTTATCAGCCATTTGCAAAGATATTTCAGTAGGTGTCAACTTATTCAAATCAAGTCTACGATATAAAGAGAGAGGTATAACACTAACACCGGCTCGGAGATCACATAAAGCAGTTTGAACATATCTTAATGGAGCATGGTATAGTTGGTACTCCTAGATCTCCTAGTTTCTTCGGTATTCCACCTTTAAAAGTGTAACTAGAAAGCATGGTGGAAATTTCAGCTTCCGGTATCTTTCTTTTATTAGTAACAATATCTTTCATGTACTTAGCATAAGGGTTCATTTTAAGCATATTGTCGGGTGGTAGGTGCAACATATGCCAACGGGTGGCTTATCATTATGGGAGCCAGTAAGACGTCGCCGGTGCCTGGAAGCGGGATGAGGCGAAGACATGCACGCCGGTGAATCTTACCCAGCTTCGGGGCTCTCCGTGGAGATAACACCCCTACTGCTGCTCTGCGGGGTCTCCGCATGATCACTAGATGAACGAGTGGCTACAAGATGCTCCTTGAGCTGTTTTGCGAGAAGAAGATGAAGGGCATGGCTAGCTTTCCTCTCCTCTCTATGTGGTGTCTAAAACTAGCTCCGATCCACCCTTTGCATGGGTGCCCCGGGGGGTTTATATAGGCCCACCCCCCGGGGGTACAATAGTAATCCGGCTGGGCGTGGGCCCCAGCCGTCTGTGTCTACGCTCGCCGGCTTCTGCGCTGGCTGCTAGGGCCAGCCGGCTGGTGGGCCCCGTCGGCTGCCGGCTCCTTGGTCGACAGGCAGGCCCCACTGTCAAGGGCCTTGTCGGTGGCTGGTTACTGTTGCCTCAACCTGGTGACGAGGGCTTCGCCGAGGTGGGCGTGGCTACAGTGCCGCCGCCCGGTGGGCGATCGCTGTAGCCTCACCGCGTCTTGTCTCATTAATGGGGCGTCTCCTTCGAGGGAGGAGGCAAGCCGGCTGCGGGGAGCCGGCCCTGTCTTGGGCCGACAGGGGGAGGCCTGGCCGCCTTCGGGTGTCTCTCTGCCTGGAGGGGCCCACCGCCCGTGGGCCGCGCTGACAGCCCGTCGTGGGTGGCATCAGGGTCAACATGGCAACAGTGCCGCACCGGACGGGTCATGGCCACCCCGTACGGCGCACTGTGCCAGGCGTGCTCCGGGATTCAGGGGTGGTAGGCTTTATTGTAGCCACGCCCCGTCACATCATCGTTATGTGCATGCAGACTTCGAGGATACGATCTTAACCGCTTTGTGGGAGTCGGCTTCTTGCGGCCGGCTTCTTGGAGCCGGCCCTCCCGCGGATCTCTTTATGAGGGCTAAAGCCGGGCCGCCTTCCGATAGTCGGCCTGGGAGACAGCCGGCAAGGGGAAGGCGGCTCCACGTCTTGGATTCTTGAGGGCCGGATCGGCTTGTAATTTTTTCAGAAGGGCCAGAGGGAGCCGGCTAGGCTACCCGTGGTCATTTACTCCGACAGTAGTCCCCGAAGCTGATCGAGCTTCGAGGCTGACAAAGGGACGAGAAGCTTGGTCAGCTTCCTATCCTGAGGAGCCAGCTTTGCTTATGCGCGCCGTCTTCGGAAAGCTCCGTTTCTTGTAGGCGGGAACGTGGGTCGGCTTGCGAGCGGACCGCGCGCCCTCCCGTGGGCCATGTGGCAAGAAAAACCTGCCAACGCACGCGCGCGATGGGACGCCGCCGCAGGCCCAGGCCCGCCACTCCTAGGCCTCGGCCCGAACGCGGATCTTCTGTGGCCCACAATGGACCACTCGCCTTCCCGCGGCGGTTTTATTACGCCATCAGGGCGCAATAATCACGGGACGTGGGGGAGTGGGCGCAGTTGATCCCACGTTCCCCCACACCACACCTCCCCGGCTCCGCTACGTGGGTCTATAAGTTGGGGAAGGAGGGGGAGCGGCAGAGGCTCGCACGCTCTCCCTCGCTCCGCCCCTTCTCACCTTCCTTCTACTTCCCTTCACCGCCGCAGCGACCCATTGCCGCGCCGCTCCGCCGTCGGACCTCTCGGTTCCTTTGGTCCCGCCGTAGCGGGATCGTGCGCGTCTCTGCCGTCGCATCGTCTTGTTCCTCATCGCGTCGTTCCCATGGCGTTGTCGAGCTCGTGGGATGGGTCCAATGTCCACGAGGACCACGTTGAGTTCCTCCGCCAGACGCGGTGTCTACCGGGCGAGAACTACGTGCGGGTTCGTCGTGCGCCGGCGAGGGAGATTTCGCCGGCACCGGAGGAGGGCGAGCGGGTAATCTTCCGCTTGCACTGCCTGCGCGGCTTCGGCCTCCCGGCGAGCGGATTCCTTCGCGCTTTTCTTGAATTTTACCACCTCCAGCCGCATCACCTCACGCCCAACGCGGTGATGCTACTGTCGGCTTTCGTCACCTTGTGCGAGGGCTTTCTTGGGGTTCTCCCCACTCTCGAGCTCTGGGGAGAATTCTTCCAGAGCAAGCTCGGCACTGTTGTCGCGGGCGTGCCCGCCCCCTGCGGAGCCTTCATTGCCATGAGGCGGACGGGCGAGAACAATCCGTTCCCGCCCATCCCGCTGACCCAGTCGGTGAAGCTCTGGTAGAAGTCCTATTTTTACGTGAAGAACGTCGCCCAGCAAGGCGACTACGTCAACCTGCCGGCTTAAGTAGCTGGCCCGCTAGCTGGGAGGCAACCCTCATGGAGCTACCGGGCCAGGTCGTTGTCTCAGGCCGGGAACGCAGCCGTCTCCCGGCTCCGGGTGATGATCCAGTCGGAGGGCCTGACCGGAGCCGACCTGGTGGCCGCCTTCGTGGAGCACCGAGTACTTCCGCTCCAAGGCCGGCCTCACATGATTTGCCAAATGAGTGGCCGCTTCGACCCGGGCCAGCTGAGCACCAGGGAGATGCCTCATGCCAAGGTGTCTTACATGGTGAACTACATCTCCAACTGCAAGCTCGCCGAGGATTGGCGATACGGCAAGGGGCCGTATTCTCGCGCCAACCCTCCGCCTGCCGTAAGTTTTTCTTCTTTTTTGTAGCTAGCCTCATGATGGCCGACTTCTGACCAATTGGTTTGCCCTTAGCAGAACCCTCTTCTTCCGCCGACGGCCGGGGCCGCAGGGGTAGAGCGCCAGCTCCTCCCCGACCGCACGGTGGACGACGTCGATGATCCGGACCTGGGAGCGGCCGCCATGGAAGATGCCATCATGGGGGAAGGCGACGAGGCAGGAGGCATGGGGCTCGGGGCCGGCCTCGAGGACTGGACGGACGATGACGAGGTCGAAGCCGCCCCGCACCGCCAGCCGGCGCTTGATCATCAAGGCGCGGGCCCGTCTGCCGCGCCGGCTGCCCGTGGCGGCGCACAGAAACGCCGGGCCGCGTCGACCTTCTTCGACAGCCAGCCAAAGAAATCCAAGGATTCCACGGCGGCGACCAAGCGGGATGAGGTGGCCGTGAAGGCGGCCCGCTTCCGCAAGGCGGTGAAATAGCCGCAGGCGATCTCGGCGTAAGTCGTCAAACGTCTTGTATATTTTTTTCTTGTCATCTTCGATTGAGGCTCTTCTAAACTTTTCTTTGCTCGCCGGGCAGGGCACCACTTTCCCTCGAGCGAGGTCCTGGCGGCTCCGTAGTCGGGCCGACTGGAGGGCCCTCAGGCTCCCACCGCGTGGATCCCCGCGCCGACCTCATGGAGGCCACGAAGCGGAACGCACGGGAGGCACAGGAGGCGGCGGAGCGAAGGACCGCCCAGGCGGCGAAGAAGCAGGCCGACGCAGCGGCCAAGGCCCGAGCGGAGGCGGCAGCCACGGAGACGGAGGTGGAGACCTCGCACAACCAGCCCCCGCTGCTCGTCGTTCCTCTCCGTGCCGTGGCCCCTGACATCCCCGTGCCCCCATCGGAGGAGGTCGACCAAGACCCGCCGGTGATGGAGAGGAGGGAGGACCACGTGGTCTTCGTGGACGAGGCACCGCAGACGGCGCCGACTGGAGCGGGCCAAAGCGGCCAACTAGTCGCGGCGCCAGAGCAGCCGACCGGGGGCGAGCCGGAGGCAGGGACCGGCCTCGAGGTGCAGCCGGCATTCGCCGGTGCACAGGGGGAGCTACCTCCGCGCCGAAACCGCACCGAGCTGCGGGCGCCAGCCAGACGGTGGAGGCCCTGGAGGCGGCTAGCGCCAGCATGTCCGAGTGGACGCCCAGCGGGGGGACGGCCGAGCTGAACACGGCGGCCCAGGAGGTCCGGAGCCGGCATCAAGCCCAGGCCGCTTCGCTGCAGCGATATACCCAAGAGTTCCTCACGATGCGGGCCGTCATCCGGGTGAGCCCTCTGGCCTTGGTTGTTTTGCTTTTTTGATTTCTTCCGTGGGGGCGCGTCAGCGGACCCGCTGGGTGTAGTCCCCGAGTTCCGAGTCGGCTGCTGAGCAGGCGGCTTGGAACTTACTAGGTCCTGACAGCTATCTTATTCTTGCATCCTGTCTAATCTTCCAGGAATACCATAACCTCCGCGCTGCTGCCTTCAACTCCCAGGCTCAGGAGCTGGGCCAGAAAACCGAGGACCTGACCAACAGCCGGAGTGCGTGCTTTGTCTCGTTCATCTCCTGTGGGGGCGCGTCAGCGCACCCACTGGGTGTAGTCCCCGAGATTTGGGCCGAATGCTGAGCAGTCGGGTCGGATCTTCCCTGACGACTTCTTCCTTATTGATTTTTCCTTTGTCTTCATGCTTGCAGGAGCCAATGCCGACTTGAGGGGGCAGCTCAGCAGGGCCCAGGCCGCCCTTTGCGCCAAGGAAGTTGAGTACAACGCCTTGGTCCTGGAGCGTGACCGCCTGGCCAAGAAGTTGGCCGACCAGGAGGAGAGCCACAAGGCGGCCCTGAAGAAGGCGCAGGACAGCGAGGACGCCCTCAAAGCTGAGTTCGAGACCGAAGCGGCGGGCTGGGCTGAGGCAAAACAAGCGCTGAGCGAGGGCTTCGGCCGGATTGAGGATCTGATCGATGGTAAGCCGCCTTCCTCACTCCTTGCTTGCCCCTTGCCCCCTGATTTGTGTTCTGACTTGTGCTGCTTTTTGTTCTTTGTGCAGACTACTTCCCCGGCTACTCTGTCTTTGCCACCCAGACCATCGAGACCCACCGCGAGGCGCGTCGGCAGGCGGGGGCTGAAATCGCGCCGAACGCGAGCCGGAGGCTTGAGGAGCAACTCTTGGCAGTTCAAGCCCGGCTGCAGCCGGCTCACCGCATGCTCCGTCGCCTCCAGCGCGCCGGGGCGCAGGTGTTGGCCGCCCTCTGGCCAGGCGAAATGATTCTCCGCACCCCGAGTCGGACTGCCGACTGGCTGGAGGTTGCGGTTGGCTGCTTCGAGCCCTGGAAGGCATCGACGGCCCGGCTTGGAGCAGGGCGGGCGCTGGAGTTCGTCCGAGCCTGGTATCCCGGGCTGAACCTGGACCAGCTGCGCACCTAGCGGCTGGAGGCCGACGAGGAGATGGAGGAGGTGCGGCCGGCTATCGCTCAGCATGCCTCGACGATCGCCGAGTGCACTGACATCAGCGTCTTTGCTCCTGAAATAAATGACGACGGTGTTGCCCAGCCGGAGGAATGGTTCGGGCTGGACCCGGCAGCGGGTGAGGACTCGGCGGAGGAGATCGCTTCCAGCGATGAAGGTGAAGACGACGAAGGGGAGGACGGCGAAGACGTCGAGCCGGCCAGTGAAGCGGCCAGCCAGCCCCAGCCTGACCGTGCCTCTAGCAACGAGGCACGTGCTAGCGCGCCCTCTGCGGGAGGTGGTGATCATGCCGAGGTTCGCCAGCCGGCCACTCCTCTAGCCAGCACTGCCGTCTGTACCGACCTGCCCGACTCGCTAGTCGCTTCCTTGGCTTAATTTGCCGTCCTTGCTTTTCCTGCTTGTTACTCTTTGAACAATTTTTAGTAAACTTGCGCAGTTCCACCCATTGGGGGTGTATTCAAACTATGTTGAATGCTGGCCTTTCGAAGGCCTTTTGTGTAAATATGACCGTGTGTCTGTTTGGCTTCCATTCGCGTATGCTTTTTATCTTTAGGCTGTTTCCTTTGCCGCCTTCCCCTGGCTGCTGCCTTCCCAACCGGCAGCCTGCGGCTAAGGAAGAACTTGGCTATATTTATTTTTTATTTTTTATTTTTTTGGGGGGAAGGCAAGTACTCGAGCTTTCTTAGATTGAAGCGAGGTGAATGGAAGTCGGCCGGCCGGCTACTCTGGTAGTCGGTCGGTGGTGGGAGAAAAACCAGCTTTTGTTATATTAGTCCGTTAGTCCCTAGCCGTTTTTCGTGTGGGCGTCCTTTCCTGCCTTTAACTCTTGCCAGCCGGACAGCCGGTTCTTCGAACTGCGACTTTTGGCAAGAGAGGGCTTGGGTGCCGGCACACTACTTGTCTGACCGCGGGTAGGACTTCTAATATAACTGAAGGCGGCCAGTCCCCAGGCCGACTAGTCGAAGCCGGTGCTGGACGAAAAAAGTGAATGTAATGACATGATCATAAGCATGATACTCTTCTTTTATAGATAAAAGATGGCAGTCCCCGAGCTCTCCTCGGGGGGCCTATTGTCTCGTACTTAGTACAAAAGTTAGCGTGATACATACTGTATTTCAACTGTAAAATCTTCGGAGGAGGTTGGCGTTCCATGGTCATTCCGACTCTTTGCCGGAGTCGTCTCTCTTTCGTGCCTTTGGCTTCTATGCGTCGATCAGGTAGTAGGAGTCATTTCCCAGCGCTTTGCTAATGATGAAGGGGCCTTCCCAAGGGGCCGAGAGCTTGTGCTGGCCGGCTGTTCACTGGATCAGCCGGAGCACGAGGTCGCCTTCTTGGAAAGATCTTGGTTTGACCTTGTGACTGTGGTAGAGGCACAAGCCCTGCTGGTAGATGGCGGACCGGCTGAGGGCTAACAGCCGGCCTTCTTCCAGCAGGTCGACGCCGTCTTCTCGTGCTTCCTTGGCCTCCGCCTCTGTGTACATGGTTACCCGAGGCGAGTCGAACTCGATGTCTGTTGGGATGACCGCCTCGGCACCATACATGAGGAAGAAAGGAGTGAAGCCAGTTGACTTGTTTGGGGTAGTGCGCAGACTCCAGAGGACGGCCGGTAGCTCATCGAGCCAACAGCCGGCCGAACGTTCTAGTGGTACGACCAGTCGGGGCTTGATGCCGGAAAGGATGAGGCCGTTGGCTCGCTCGACTTGACCGTTTGACTGCGGGTGGGCAACGGACGCTAAGTCCAACCGAATGCCCTGCGTCGCGCAGAAACGTGCCAATGCTCCCTTGGCGAAATTTGTGCCGTTGTCGGTGATGATGTTGTGTGGCACGCCGTAGCGAGTTGTTATATCTGCAATGAATGTCACGGTAGTCAGCCCATTCAGCTTCTTGATCGGCTTTGCCTCAATCCATTTGGTGAATTTGTCCACGGCGACAAGCAGGTGTGTCATGCCGCCGCGCGCCATCTTGAATGGGCCCACCATGTCCAGTCCCCAGACAGCAAAGGGCCAAGTGAGGGGAATGGTCTTGAGTGCCGAAGCCGGCATGTGTTGCTTGGAGCTGAAGACTTGGGACCCTTTGCAATGTTTAACTAACTCCTTGGCATCATCCAAAGCAGTCGGCCAAAAGAACCCATGGCGGAAAGCTTTGGCGACGAGTGATCTTGAGGCCGCATGGTGGCCGCATACTCCTTGGTGGATGTCTCTGAGGATTGCAATGCCCGTCTCTTGCTCGACGCATCGCTAGAAGACTCCAGTGGCACTGCGCCTGACGAGCTCTCTGTTGACGATTGCGTATGCTCTGGCTCGGTGTTGGACTTTTCTTGCCTCTGTTTCGTCAGCCGGCAGATCTTGGTTTATTAGGAAGTTGAGGATGGACTGAGCCCATGATGGAGCTGCGACTTCTTCTATTGCCAACACGGCTACTGCGACCAGGGCGGGCGGGCTGGGTGGTGAAATGCTGGAGTCGGCCGCCGCTTGTTGTGTTGGTGCAGTCCCCAGGACGACTACCGCAGTCCCCGAGCCAGGTGTGGCAGTCCCCGGGTCGGGCGTAACTACGGAAGTCCCTGAGCCGCCTACTGACGTCCCCGGGCCGACTATCGAAGTCCCCGGGTCACCTGCTTGGTTCTTCGAGCCGGACCCGGCCGCGTCGGGGTCAGGCGGCATGAAGATGGAATCGGACTCTGGAGACGGCTTGATAGACAGCTTGAGGAGGCGTTGCAGAGAGATACCGGTTGGTATTGCCTGCTGAGTGGAACCTATTCGAGCCAGGGTATCAGTTGGCTCGTTGTCTACTCGCGGTACGTGGAGGAACTCGCATCCTTCAAAGTACCCGCTGGTCTGCTGAACGAGGAAGCGGTAGCTTGCCATATTTGCGTCCTTGGCGTCCCAGTCGCCGGATGATTGCTGGACTACCAAGTCCGAGTCGCCATAACATAGGATCCGGCGTATTCCGAGCTCTTTGGCAAGCCGGAGCCCGTGTATGAGCGCCTCGTACTCGGCCACGTTGTTGGAGGCGGCAAAGTGAATTTGCAGCGTGTATCTGAGCTTGTCGCCTTTGGGAGAGGTGAGGATGATGCTGGCTCCCAAGCCGGTGCACATCTTGGACCCGTCGAAGTGCATGCGGCATGAGTGGAGTCGGGAGCTGGCGGTAGGTACTGGGTCTCGGCCCAGTCGACGAGGAAGTCGGCCAATGCTTGGGACTTGATGGCGGTGCGAGGCTGGTAGAAGATCGTGTAGGGGGCCAGCTCGATGGCCCATTTCGCCACCCGGCCGGATGCATCCCGGCTGCTTATGATCTCGGCAAGCGGGGCGGTGCATACGACCGTGATGGGGTGCTCTTGGAAGTAGGGCTTCAGCTTCTTGGCGGCGAAATACACGCCATAGTACATCTTCTGGTAGTGCGGGTAGTTCTGCTTCGAGGTAGACAGCACCTCGCTCAAATAGTACACCGGCCTCTGGACCGGCTGGGCTCGGCCCTCTTCTGGGCGCTGGACTACGATGACGGTGCTGACCACCTGGCTGGTTGCGGCAATGTAGAGGAGCATGGGTTCTTTCTTAGTCGGCGCCGCCAGGGCAGGCGGCGTGGCCAGCATCTTCTTCAGCTCGTGAAAAGCTTGGTCGGCTTGGTCGTTCCACTCGAAGTGAGTGGTCTTCTTCATGAGGCGGTACAGGGGGAGAGCTTTCTCTCGGAGCCGGCTGATGAAGCGGTTCAGGGAGGCCAAGCACCCGGTGAACTTCTGGATGTCTCGAAGTTTGGTGGGAATCGCCATTCTCTCAATGGCCTTGATCTTTACTGGGTTGCATTCGATGCCGCGTTCGGAGACCAGGAAGCCTAGGAGCTGGCCGGCTGGCACTCCGAACACGCATTTCTCGGGGTTGAGCTTGATCTAGAACCGGCGCAGGTTTTCAAATGTTTCCTTGAGGTCCTCCAGCAAGGTGTCGCGCTTCTCCATCTTCACCACAATGTCGTCTACGTAGACGTGGGCATTTCTGCCGAGCTGCTTGAGGAGGCATTTCTGCATGCAACGCTGAAAAGTGGCACCGGCATTTCTTAAGCCGAATGTCATAGTCTGGTAGCAGAAAGCTCCGAATGGCGTGATGAAGGCAGTCTTCAGGCGGTCAGCCGGATCTAGCTTTATCTGGTGGTATCCTGAGTAAGCATCCAAGAAACTCAACAACTCGCATCCGGCCGTGGAGTCTATCACTTGATCAATCCTTGGCAGTGCAAAGGGATCTTTGGGGCAGGCCTTGGTGAGGCTCGTGTAGTCTATGCACATGCCCCACTTGTTGTTCTTCTTTAGCACGAGGACCGGGTTGGCGAGCCACTCTGGAAAGAAAACCTCCATAATGAAGCCGGCTGCCAGAAGCCGGGCTATCTCCTCTCCCACAATCCTTCTTTTCTCCTCCGACAGTCGGCGGAGGGGTTGTTTGACTGGTTTTGCGCCTTCTCGGACGTGTAGCTTGTGCTCGGCGAATTCCTTCGGAACACCTGGCATGTCCTTAGGGGACCATGCAAAGATATCCCGATTCTCACGGAGGAAGTCGGCGAGCTCGCCTTCCTATTTGCTGTTTAGGTTTGCCCCGATGACGGCAAACCTTTCTGGGTGCATGGGGTCAAGAGGTATCTTCTTTGTCTCCTTGGCCGGCTGGAAAGATCCTTGGGCATCACACTCCTTGGGATCGGGGCGCAGGGCCGGGTGTTTGCCGGCCATGGCCATGACTCGGTCCAACATCTTCTTTTCTTCGACAATCACAAGGGACTTGGCCAACCGGCTGCTAGCTGCAGCGCACTCGGAAGATTTCTTGTAATCGCCAGCTATGGTGATGATGCCCTTGGTGCTCGGCATCTTCATCTTGAGGTAAGCATAGTGGGGAACAGCCATGAACCTGGCCAAGGCAGGACGGCCAAGAAATGCATGGTAGGGGCTCTCCAGGTCCACCACTTCAAACCAGATCACTTCTCGGCGGAAATGATACTTGTCCCCAAAGAGAACATCAATCTTGATCTTGCCAATGGGGGCGCAGGACAGGCCAGGTACAATGCCATGGAACACAGTCCGAGTAGGCATGAGTTGCTTCGTCTTGACGTTCGGCTTCTCCAGGGTGTCACAGTACAGGATGTTGATGCTGCTCCCGCCATCTATCAGCACTCGGGAGAAACAGGCGGCGCGCCTATCCGTTGCAAGGGTGGCATCCAAAACCAACGCATAAGAGCCGGGAGATGGTATCACCTCTGGGTGGTCGGCTCGGCTCCAGCTGATAGGCTTTTCTAACCAGTGCATGTGCTCAGCGGGGTTGGTAGCGACCACGTTGACTTCTTGGTGCTCTCAGCATCTGCTACGCCGGCCTTCGGGCTGGCTTGTGAAGACGACATAGACGGCATGCTCGTCGGGGAACTCATCATGCACAGCTCCGACTGCTGGCCAAGCGGTCGGCGGCTGTGGAGCCGGAGGCGGCGGGCCAGCAGGCGGAGGCGGCGCGAGCCCTTCGCCCTTGGAGATTCAGGTGAGCCAGTGGCACTTCCGGGTTGTGTGGTTGGACAGCTTCGCGCCGCTGTAGAACTTGCATGGGGCGTCGAGAGTTGCTCGTAGGAGAAGGCCGGATGCCAAGCCGGCCTGCCGCCTTCTGCTTCTTGGGTGCGGGCCACCCTTCGGGCTGCTTGTCCACGACTGTGGCCACCTGCCGGCTAGTGGAGAGCGGCATGGGGCCCTTGCGCTTGTGGTCGTTCTGGTACGGGCGTCGGCCGGAGTCCCCGGCCGGCGTCTTGGGCGCCAGGTTGATTACCTTCCCGGACGCGTCTACCCGGAGTTCAGTCTTCATTGAGGAGTCGGCGGTGGCATACTTGTCCGCTATGACCAGAAGCTCGTCGAGGGTAGCCGGCTCGTCGCAGAGGAGCTTGTGCTTAAGGAGGGTGCCTTCTCGGCATCCGGCAGTGAAGTATTCTATGGCTTGCACCTCGTGCACCCCTTCGCAAGAGTTGCGAAGCTTGGCCCAATGCGTGAGGTAGTCGCGAGTGGATTCGGCGGGGCCTTGTACGCACAAGGAGAGCTGTCTGGGCTTGGGGGGCGGCTTGTAGGTGCTGGTGAAGTTGCGGACGAAGGCCTCCGTGAAGTCTAGCCAGCTGTTGATGCTGTAGGGCCTGAGGCTATTGAGCCAGGTCCGCGTCGTGCCTTGCAGCATGAGGGGCACGTACTTCACGGCAACGCGCCTGTTGTCGTTTGCTATGCGAACCGCTGTGGAGTAGTCGATCAACCAATCTTCCAGCCTCACGGAGCCGTTGTACTTGGGCGTGTCTCTTGGGAGCGAGGACCCTTTGGGGAAAGGCTCGTCGCGGATGCGGGGGCCGAAGCAAGGCAGGCCGACATCATCTTCTTCTTCTAGCGCCAGGGATCGCGCTAGGCGGTCGATCCAAAGGCGGGCATCGTTCTCACCGACTCCTTCACGGAGACCTAGTCGGCCGCTGAGAGTCGGATGTGTGACAGGCGGTGGGGTGGGATATCTCTCCCCACGAGGCAGAGGTGGAGGCGGGTTGCCCCGCCGCTCCACGGCCCGGGGACGGCCTTCTGCGTCTCACTCGATGGAGGTCCGGGTTCGGCTTCGGCTGGCAGCCGGCTCCTTCTCATGTCGCGAGCGGTTTTTACCCGCAGTCGGCGTCCGGGACATCGCGCCGTGCTCTCTGCGCGGGGGAGGGCTTTCCGCGCGGGCGTCGGCTTCGTGCCGCTGTGCGGCTGCATCGATTAGTTGCTGGATGCGTCTGGTCATGTGGGGGGGTTCTTCGGCCCCCAGTCCGTCTAGCTCATCTACGGCCACCTGGGCGGCGCGCAGGTTCTCGAGTGTAGTGGCGTAGACTGGGCGGTCGACTCCTAGCGTGTCGGCGAGGGCAGCGCCGCGCTGTTTGACAATGCCGGCTCGGCTTGGCCCGCCTGGGGGCGGCGTGCCAAAGGCGGCGCGGTCGGCTTCGCGCTGGTGGGCCTCGGTGAGGCGTCTCATGGAAGCCAACTTCCGGCCCTCCGCGAGGAGGGCGAGGCGGCGAGCCTCCAGTGCTTCGGCGTCGGCATCGGCCGGGAGGGGGGTGGACAAATCGTGGACCGCTGCATGCGGGGCGTCGAGGGCGTTCTCGCCAGAAGCGCCGCCGTGGCTGATGACCATCACCTCGGTGGTGGCGCCGTCACAGCCATCGGCCCGGGGAAGAGGGTCGTTGTAGATCGCGACGTCGGTGGGGAAAGCGTCGAGCGAGGCCGTGTCGGAGTCGACAGGCATCGGATCGGTGGAGCCAACAGACTCCAAGTCCACAGCGAGCTCGCCAGAGACGTGGAGCTGGCCGAGGAGGTTGACGAGGTGGTCGGTGCCCGCGTCAGAGGTGAGCTCGTCGGAGATGAGGGTCTCGTCCAGGAGATCGGCGAGGCCGCTCGCTGCGCAGACGTTGGCGACGCCTTGCAGCGCGTCGTGGCAAGCGCCATCGGGCGTGCCGGGCTGGCTACACTCGCTGGGGAGGAAGAGGGTTCCCGTCTATAATAGGTCTCCGGACGATGGTGCACCTGGCCCCATGGTGGGCGCCAAATGTCGGGTGGTAGGTGCGACATATGCCAACGGGTGGCTTATCATTGTGGGAGCCAGTAAGATGTCGCCGGTGCCTGGAAGCAGGATGAGGCGAAGACATGCACGTCGGCGAATCTTACCCAGCTTCGGGGCTCTCCGTGGAGATAACACCCCTACTGCTGCTCTGCGGGGTCTCCGCATGATCACTAGATGAACGAGTGGCTACAAGATGCTCCTTGAGCTGTTTTGCGAGAAGAAGATGAAGGGCATGGCTAGCTCTCCTCTCCTCTCTATGTGGTGTCTAAAACTAGCTCCGATCCACCCTTTGCATGGGTGCCCCGGGGGGGTTATATAGGCCCACCCCCGGGGGTACAATGGTAATCCGGCTGGGCGTGGGCCCCAGCCGTCTGTGTCTATGCTCGTCGGCTTCTGCGCTGGCTGCTAGGGCCCGCCGGCTGGTGGGCCCCGCCGGCTGCCGGCTCCTTGGTCGACAGGCAGGCCCCACTGTCAAGGGCCTTGTCGGTGGCTGGTTACTGTTGCCTCAACCTGGTGACGAGGGCTTCGCCGAGGTGGGCGTGGCTACAGTGCCACCGCCCGGTGGGCGATCGCTGTAGCCTCACCACGTCTTGTCTCCTTAATGGGGCGTCTCCTTCGAGGGAGGAGGCAAGCCGGCTGCGGGGAGCCGGCCCTGTCTTGGGCCGACAGGGGGAGGCCTGGCCGCCTTCGGGTGTCTCTCTGCCTGGAGGGGCCCACCGCCCGTGGGCCGCGCTGACAGCCCGTCGTGGGTGGCATCAGGGTCAACATGGCAACAGTGCCGCACCGGACGGGTCATGGCCACCCCATACGGCGCACTGTGCCAGGCGTGCTCCGGGATTCAGGGGTGGTAGGTTTTACTGTAGCCACGCCCCGTCACATCATCGTTATGTGCATGCAGACTTCGAGGATACGATCTTAACCGCTTTGTGGGAGTCGGCTTCTTGCGGCCGGCTTCTTGGAGCGGGCCCTCCCGCGGATCTCTTTATGAGGGCTAAAGCCGGGCCGCCTTCCGATAGTCGGCCTGGGAGACAGCCGGCAAGGGGAAGGCGGCTCCACGTCTTGGATTCTTGAGGGCCGGATCGGCTTGTAATTTTTTCAGAAGGGCCAGAGGGAGCCGGCTAGGCTACCCATGGTCATTTACTCCGAGACATATCAGTCAGACGCATACGCAAAAATATAGGTCTAATCATTTCAGCAAAGCGCTCAAAATCCCCATCATCCTTTTTCTTGGATGGTTTACGAAGAAAAGGCATGGGTTCTTAAACCATGGTTCTCTTTCTTTACCGTGCTTCCTAGCAACAAAGTCTCTCTTATCATAACGTTGATTCTTTGATTGTGGTTTATCAAGATCAACAGCTGGTTCAATCTCTACATCATTATCATTGCTAGGTTGAGCATCAACATGAACATCATCATTAACATTATCACTAGGTTCATGTTCATTACCAGATTGTGTTTCAGCATCAGAAATATAAATATCGTTGGGATTCTCAGGTGTGTCAACAACAGGTTCACTAGAAGCATGCAAAGTCCTATCATTTTTATTTTTCTTCTTCTTAGAAGGACTAGGTGCATCAACATTAGTTCTCTGAGCATCTTGCTCAATTCTCATTGGGTGGCCTTCAGGATACAAAGGTTCCTGAGTCATTTTACCCCCTCTAGTCATAACTTTAACAGCATTATCATTTCTCTTATTATTTAATTCATTGAGAAAATCATTCTGATCCTGAAGTACTTGTTCTACTTGAGTGCTAACCATAGAATCATGTTTACTAATAAGTTATGGTTCACCTTTAACTCTAGACATATAATCACTCAAGTGTTCAATCATATAAGCATGTCATTTCAATTGTCTACCAACATAAGCATTGAAGTCTTCTTGTTTAACCATAAGGTCATCAAACTCATCCAAGCATTGGCTTGCAAACTTAGTACATGGGATTTCACATTTATCAAATCTATAGAGAGAATTTACATTTACTACCTGTGTCGGGTTATCAAGACCATGTATTTCTTCAATAGGTGGTAAATTCTTAACATCTTCAGCTTTAATACCTTTTCCTTTCATAGATTTCTTTGCCTCTTGCATATCTTCAGGACTAAGAAATAGAATACCCCCTTTCTTCGGAGTTGGCTTAGGAGTTGGTTTAGGAAGTGTCCAATCGTTTTCATTACTCAGCATATTATTCAATAGCAATTCAGCTTGATCAACAATTCTTTCCCTGAAAACACAACCAGCACAACTATCCAGGTGGTCTCTGGAAGCATCGGTTAGTCCATCATAAAAGATATCAAGTATTTCATTTTTCTTGAGAGGATGATCAGGCAAAGCATTAAGTAATTGGAGAAGCCTCCCCCAAGCTTGTGGGAGACTCTCTTCTTCAATTTGCACAAAATTAGATATTTCCCTTAAGGTAGCTTGTTTCTTATGAGCGGGGAAATATTTAGCACATAAGTAATAAATCATATCCTAGGGACTACGCACACAACCAGGATCAAGAGAATTGAACTATGTTTTAGCATCGCCCTTTAATAAGAACGGAAACAACTTAAGGATAAAGCAATAGCGAGTTTTCTCATCATTAGTGAATAGGGTGGCTACATAATTTAATTTAGTAAGATGTGCCACAACAGTTTCAGATTCATAGCCATAAAAAGGATCAGATTCAACCAAAGTAAGTAACTCACGATCGACAGAGAAATCATAATCCTTATCGTAAATAAAGATAGGTGAAGTAGCAAAAGAAGGGTCATATTTAATTCTAGCATTCAAAGATTTTTCTTTAAGTTTAGCTAATAATTTCTTAAGATCAGATCTATCATTGCAAGCTAAAAAGTCTCTAGCAGTTTCTTCATCCGTAACATAACCCTCAGGCACAATAGGCAATTCATGTCTAGGGGGAGAATCTTCATCATCACTTTCATCTATATTATCAGTTTCAATAATTTCATTCTCTCTAACCCTAGCAAGTTGTTCATCAAGAAATTCACCTAGTGGCACAGTATTGTCAAGCATAGAAGTAGTTTCATCATAAGTATCATGCAAAGCAGAAGTGGCATCATCAATAACATGCGACATATCATAATGAATAGCAGGTGTAGGTGTCGCAAGTTTACTCAAAACAGAAGATGTATCAAGTGTAGAGCTAGATGGCAGTTCCTTACCTCCCCTCGTAGTTGAGGGAAAAATCTTGGTTCTTTTATCTTTCAAGTTCCTCATAGTGATCAGCAGATATAAATCCCAAGTGACTCAAAGAATAGAGCTATGCTCCCCGGCAACGGCGCCATAAAATAGTCTTGATAACCCACAAGTATAGGGGATCGCAACAGTTTTTGAGGGTAGAGTATTCAACCCAATTTTATTGATTCAATACAAGGGGAGCCAAATAATATTCTCAAGTATTAGCAGCTAATTTGTCAATTCAACCACACCTAGAAAACTTAATATCTGCAGCAAAGTATTTAGTAGCAAAGTAATATGATAGTAGTGGTAACGGTAGCAAAAGTAACAGTAGCAGTTTTGTAGTGATTGTAAAAGTGGCAACGGAATAGTAACTAAGCAAAGAACAATATGTGAAAAGCTCGTAGGAAATGGATCAGTGATGGATAATTATGTCGGATGTGATTCCTCATGCAACAGTTATAACATAGGTTGACACAGAACTAGCTCCGGTTCATCAATGCAATGTAGGCATGTATTCCGAATATAGTCATACGTGATTATGGAAAAGAACTTGCATGACATCTTTTGTCCTACCCTCCTGTGGCAGCAGGGTAATATTGGAAACTAAGGTCTATTAAGGCCTCCTTTTAATAGAGTACCGAACCAAACCATTAACACTTAGTGAATACGTGAACTCCTCAAACTACGATCATCACCGGTAAGTATCCCGATTATTGTCACTTCAGGGTTAACAGATCATGACACATAATAGGTGACTATAGACTTGCAAGATAGGATCAAGAACTCACATATATTCATGAAAACATAATAGGTTCAGATCTGGAATCATGGCACTTGGGACCTAGTGACAAGCATTAAGCATAGCAAAGTCATAGCAACATCAATCTCACAACATAATGGATACTAGGGATCAAACCCTAACGAAACTAACTTGATTACATGATAAATCTCATCCAAACTGAGGGAGTCCTAGATTAGGGGGTGTCCGGATGGCCGGACTATACCTTCAGCCGGACTCCTGGACTATGAAGATACAAGATTGAAGACTTCGTCCCGTGTCCGGAAGGGACTTTCCTTGGCGTGGAAGGCAAGCTTGGCGATACGGATGTGCAGATCTCCTACCATTGTAACCAACTTTGTGTAACCCTAACCCTCTCCGGTATCTATATAAACTGGAGGGTTTTAGTCTGTAGGACAACATAGACAACAACAATCATACCATAGGCTAGCTTCTAGGGTTTAGCCTCTCTGATCTCGTGGTAGATCTACCCTTGTACTACCCATATCATCAATATTAATCAACCAGGACGTAGGGTTTTACCTCCATCGAGAGGGCCCGAACCTGGGTAAAACTTCGTGTCCCTTGCCTCCTATTACCATCCGGCCTAGATGCACAGTTCGGGACCCCCTACCCGAGATCCGCCGGTTTTGACACCGACATTGGTGCTTTCATTGAGAGTTCCTCTGCGTCGTCGTCATCAGGCTCAATGGCTCCTACGATCATCAATAGCGATGCAGTCCAGGGTGAGACCTTCCTCCCCGGACATATCTTCGTCTTCGGCGGCTTCGCACTGCGGGCCAATTCACTTGGCCATCTGGAGCAGATCGAAAGCTATGCCCCTGGCCGTCAGGTCAGATTTGGAAGTTTAAACTACACGGCCGACATCAGCGGGGATTTGATCTTTGACAGATTCGAGCCACTGCCGAGCGCGCCGCACTATCCCGACGAGCATGATCTAGCTCTACCGCCGAACAGTGCCCTGGAGGCCGCACCCGCATCGGCTTCGACCCTTAATTTGGAGCCAACTGCGCCGATCGAGGATGGGCGGTTGGACGCCACCTCGGGCTCTGCGATCCCAATGGCGATCGAGCCGAACACCAGCCCCGCACTCTGCGAGACTCATGACTCCAAGGAGCCGGACTCCTCTCCGGACTCCGAACCATTCATGCCTCTGCCGATCGAATCCGATTGGGCGCCGATCATGGAGTTTACTGCCACGGACATCTTTCAGCACTCGCCATTCAGCGATATTATGAAATCACTAAAGTCTCTCTCTTTATCAGGAGAGCCCTGGACGGACTACGGTCAGCAAGATTGGGATACAGACGATGAAGAAATTCAAAGCCCACCCACCACCCACTTTGTAGCCACTGTCGACGATTTAACCGACATGCTTGACTTCGACTCCGAAGACATCGACGGCATGGACGCCAATGAAGGAGACGATCAAGAACCAGCGCCTATTGGGCCCTGGAATGCCACCTCATCATATGACGTATACATGGTGGACGCACCAAAAGATGACGACGAGGAGCGGAAGGACGCACCGAAAGCTTGTTCCCTCGAAAAGCAGTCAAAGCGGTGATGCAAGCGCCGCCCCAAATCCCGCCTCGACAGAAATAGCGATCACACAGACCCAACACTGGAGCAGGGCGAACCGCTGCCGGACATCGGCAATCCGGATAATCAAACCGAACAAACAAATTCTATCAAGGATATTGGTCCGGACGACATAACGCCGGACAGGCACCCGGAGCAGCAGAATGCCCGTAAAAGGCTTGTTGCCACCGCGAGGAGTCTTAAAAAGCAGAAGCAAAGGCTCAAGGCCGTGCAAGACACACTCCAAATCAGATGGAGTAAAATACTCAACACTACAGCAAGGTACGGTGACAATCACCCCTCCAAGAGCTACCCAAAGCGGAAGCTGCTACCCGAATTCGATGAGGAGGCCTCAGACCCCCCACAACCAAATATCAAAGCAGCCACCTGGTCGGATAGATGACCCCTCTACCAACACAGAGCGGCATACAACGCCGCTCACAATACAACACGCGACCCATGCGAGGGCTCGCACCCAAAGGACAGCACAACAAGATCCATCTATGGACCATGCAAGCGCGTCCCAGCACACAATGCAACACAACAAACATCCGAACAACGCGGTACACCCAGCTACAGGGGTGCCGCACACCCCCTATGTTTCACCGATGAGGTGCTGGACCATGAATTTCCAGAGGGATTCAAACCCGTAAACATAGAGGCATACGACGGAACAACAGACCCGGGGGTCTGGATTGAGGACTACATCCTTTATATCCATATGGCTCGAGGAGATTATCTCCACGCCATCAAGTACTTACCCCTGAAGCTCAAAGGGCCAGCTCGTCACTGGCTCAAAGGCCTCCCCGAAAGCTCCATTGGAAGTTGGGAAGAGCTCGAAGACGCCTTTCGGGCAAATTTTCAAGGGACTTATGTCCGACCTCCGGATGCGGACGATTTGAGTCATATAACTCAACAGCCCGGAGAGTCAGCCCGAAAGCTTTGGAACAAGTTTCTTACTAAAAAGAACCAGATTGTCGACTGTCCGGACGCCGAAGCCTTGGTAGCTTTCAAGCATAGCGTCCGTGACGAATGGCTCGCCAGACACCTCGGCCAAAATAAGCCGAGAACGATGTCCGCATTAACAAACCTCATGACCCACTTTTGCGCGGGTGAGGACAGCTGGCTAGCCAGATGCAGCACCAGTGACCCCAGTACATCTGAAGTTAGAGATGGAAACGGGAAATCACGGCGCAACAGCAATAACAAACGGCGGAATAAAGAAGACAGCATGAAGGGCACGACAGTAAATGCCGGATTCAAAAGCTCTCGGCCAGGTCAAAAGCCGCCCCCTAAAGGCACCAGGGATGAACTGTCCAGCCTTAACAAAATTCTGGACCAAGTGTGTCAGATCCATAGTACCCCTGGTAAACCTGCTAATCATACCCACAGAGAATGTTGGGTCTTCAAGTAGTCTGGCAAGCTCAACGCCGTACACAAGGGGGAGGATACACCAAGTGAAGATGAGGACGAGCCCCCCAAGCAAGACACGTGGGAACAAAAGAAATTTCCACCAGAAGTCAAAACAGTAAACGTGTTACACGTGATCAAGGGAAAAAACAACGCGGCACTCCCAGAAAAATATACCCAAGTGCCTGTTACCGCGAAGTCCTGCCACTGGTCGTCTCAACCGATCACTTTCGACCAACGCCATTACTCAGCAAGTATCCGACACGCAGGATGGGCTGCCCTGGTATTAGACCCAGTAATTGGCGGATATCACTTCACACGAGTCTTGATGGATGGCGGCAGTAGCCTAAACCTAATATATCAGGATACAAGCCGCGGGATGGGGTTAGACCCAACACAAATTCGCCATAGCAATACTACCTTTAAAGGAGTAACGCCAGGCCCAGGGGCTCGTTGTACGGGCTCCCTCCTGCTACAAGTTATATTCGGCTCCCCCCGTAACTTCCGTCGTGAGCATTTAACTTTCCACATCGCTCCGTTTCAAAGTGGCTATCAAGCACTGCTCGGACGCGAAGCTTTCGCTCGCTTTAATACAATACCACACTACGCCTCCCTCACACTCAAGATGCCCGGTCCACGTGGCATCATTATAGTGCACGGAAATATCAAGCGATCTCTGCGCGCTGAAGAGAGTGAGGCTGCCTTGGCAGCCGCACACTAAAGGCGCCCGGACCAGCGAAAGCATCCAACAGGTCGTCAAGACCTCAGACACAACTAATCGAGTCCGGCGCCGCTACTTATACCGCATAAATGGTCACACCCCTATTTGTCAATACAAGGGGCTCAACACGCGCAGACAAGTGGCAATTTCTTCTCATCTTGAATTATACATGGTTTCTTTAAAAAACTATCTTTTTGCATGACAACTTTTTCACCTAAATTCCTCTCTTTTACAGACGATCATCGTGCTACACCCATCCAGGATACGGCACGACGGAGACACAGGCGCAGACGTGCAGCAGGGACCCGCTCCAAGGATTCTTTTTAGATTAAGACGCTGCGTAAACCTTTTTTACTGTCTCTTGTTGATACATATCCACCGTTGAGAAGGATGCTGACGTCTTGGCATGTGGCCATGCCAGAACAATGCACGTACCTGGACACAAGGGGCTTCTTACAAAGGCCATTATTTAGGCCCGGTTTATACCACAAAGACCGAATACCTTAGGGAGTGTTCGGCGTCGCGAGTTTGGCCCTTTATGCTTCAGCTCCGAATCATTGTCTTTGGTCAAATGTTGGGTTTGCCCGGCTCCTGTGTTTTGGTGCCTTACGTTCCGCTTTACCGGCTAAGGTAGCACCAGGAGAACTACTGTGATTGTGCCCTGGTTCATCCGGATGAGCACCTCAGTAGAGAAAGCCGAAAACTGAATGTCATGATATAGCATGAGACTGGTCAACCACTCGATGACCTGTGGGAATGTTAGAATTCCTCTGCCTTAATGAAGGGCCGCTTTCCGGCCAGGCATGTACGCACCCCGAGATCGGGAGAGTGCAGAGCCACCAAGGGCTATCTAGTAGCCCCACTGTCAAACTCCTATGGCTAAGTGAAAGTGCTAAAGCATTATAGTCCGGTCGCCTCGCTCGCTCCGCTATCACCTCCTTAATAGGACCAACACATTGGGTTAAGTGTGAACGCGTGTTTTTGCGAGCACCTTCGCATTAGATGCGTGGGGGTTGAAGCCAACGATTGCAATCTTTCAGGTTATACACATGTATACATAAACGACCGCCTAGGAGGCATCATATCACTTTCAGGCAAAAGTATAAAAATAGCCTTATGAAAATTTATAAAAGCATTTCGCTTACAATGAGATTACATATCACTCAAACATAATATTTTTTGAGCACTGGGTCTCTATCAAACGAGCACCCTCAAGAACTTCTTCAAAGTAGTGCCCAGCAGCCCTTCGACCTATGGCCGAATCCCGCGCTGCAACAGTGGTAGCATCCATCTCCGCCCAGTATGCTTTAACACGGGCAAAGGCCATCTGGGCGCCCTCTATGCACGCCTACCTCTTCATCGCATTAATGCGCGGCACCACGTCAAGGAACTGCTGCACCAAGCTAAAATAGATGTTCGGTTTTGACCTTTCCGGCCATAGCTGATCCACAACAGACCTCATGGAGAGTCCGGACAACCTATTTAGTTTGGCCCATTCGGCTAATTGGTCAGTCAATGAAAGCGGACGCTCGGGAGAATGGAATTGTCTCCAAAACAGCTGGTCTACTTCACGGTCCGTCTAACCCTGGAAGTACTTGGCCGCATCGGCAGTGCTCGCCGCCAAATCCATATACACATCCTCCGAACTCCACAGCCGATCCATAGGGGCATGCCGTGGATCTCCGAAATTCCTCTGCAACATAAAGGATTTCCCAGCCACAATATCCCCAGCTTCCTGCAGCTCCTCCTTCTTCGCCCTCATAGCAGAGCGGAGGTCTTTTCTCGTCGCAGCAGCCTTCTCAAGGTCCGATGCCTTCGCTTGGTTTTCCTTTTCAAGAACCCGGCAACGGTCGGCGGCGGCTTTTAATTCTATGGCCATCTTGGCCATCTTGTCTCGGCTCTCGCCATGCACGGCCTTCTCGGCGTGCAACTCTTCAGCCGCCTTCAAAGCAGCCGCATTACCCAACCTCGCTTGTTCCTTGGCTCGGGCAAGTTCTGCCCGCAAGGCCTCAAGAGTGGCAGCTCCACCTGCAGTCACAACATATTAAAGATACTAGCATCATGCTGCTCTTCCTATGTGGCGTTTACCAGATAATGACACTTACCCTGTGCCTCGTCAAGCCTTTTGTTAAGAAGCTCGATGTCGGCGTCTTCCGCATCCAACTGCCGTTCTAAATGGGCAAACTCGCTAGTCCGGCTAGCCACCGGAGCTTCCATCACCTGCACATAGATGCAGTATGGTTATTACCTGGGAATATGATCCTCTGTTCGTCTTCGTTTCCGACGACAACCAAGGTCTCAGCGGCTACTATCTACACAGGGCACACCTAGCATGTGCAGGACTATCATACATTCTTTTACGTACCTCAAAGCCTGTCAGTAGACTCATAAAAGCTTCATGCAATCCGCTTTCGGTGGACGAGATTCTCTCCATCACCGTATTCATCAGCACACAGTGTTCATCTGAGATGGCCGCTCGCCCCACCAACTCCCTCAGAACATCCGATCGCACACTAGATGGTGTCGGACTCTTTTGTCTGATCTCTTTGAGAGCCGGACACTGGGAGCTTCGGGGGTCAATGGGATTATCTTCTGGCCTCACCGGACTCGGAGAGGCCCTCCACGACGACACTTCAAGGTCGCCCGCTTCCGGAGCGGAGGAGTCTGGAGGAGGCGTTTCGCTCTCCATCATCTCTGGAAGAAGATCCCCCGAAGACGAGCTCATTTGAGAGGGGCTAAGGCCCGAACTTCAAAAATATATGCGGTGGTTATTTTCTCAGAGGAAAAAGATGCCATATCTGTACTAATAAAGTATTTCGGGTCACTTATGACTCGCAGGAGAATTGATCCCCCCGCGGACTTTGTGCGGCAACAGCACCCCCCAAGGTAGGACCCTCCATGGGAGACTTCTTCTCCCGTTTGGAAGCTTCGGCTTCCGAATCCCCGGGTGTAGTGCTTTTCCTCTTCTGATCGTCTTCCTTCATGGAGACGCTCGCTCCCTCGGAATGGGCAGCGTTGGGGGCCCGCGTCCGCCCGTATTATCCTCAACAGTATCTTCTTTTAAGGGCTCCGGGCAAGGTGCGGTCTGGAGCATTTCTTCCAATACCGAATTTTCCAAACCCTCAGGGAGGGGGGCCGAACACCGAATCAACTTCGCCTTTGTTAGCCAATCCTGGTCAAAAAGCGAACTCTCAGAAATAATTTTGTAACAAAGGAGAGATAGTATGTTCGTCCGGAAGATGCCTTACTTGTTCGGCGGCGCGGTTACTACTCAGGCCCACGTCCTCGGTGATTTCCGGACACTCCACCTGAGGTCCGAAGAATAACTTGTACATCTCCTCATGCGTCAGGCCGAGGAAATTTTGAATGACACGCGGTCCCTCGGGATTGAACTCCCACAAGCGAAGGGGCCGGCGTTTGCAAGGCTGGACTTCACGGACCAGCATAACTTGTATTACCGCAACCAAACTGAAATCTCCATTAAAGAGATCTCGAATGCGGCTTTGCAGTGTTGGCACGTCCTTGGCTGGACCCCAGCTTAGTCCTCTACTAATCCATGACATCAGTTGTGGTGGAGGGCCCGAGCGGAAAACGGGGGTGGCCGCCCACTTGGCGCTTCTAGGAGCCGTGATATAGAACCACTCCTTTTGCCACAATTCAGACACCTCTGGAATGGAACCTTTGGGCCATGAAGCTCCCGTCATCTTGCGTATTGAGGCACCTCCACATGCCGCATGTTGCTCCTCGATCATCTTCGGCTTTATTTCAAAGGTCTTGAGCCATAGGCCAAAGTGAGGGGTAACCCGGAGGAAGGCCTCGCACATGACAATAAATGTCGTGATATGAAGAAAGGAGTCTGGAGCTAGATCATGGAAATCTAGCCCGTAATAAAACATCAAGCCCCTGACAAAAGGATCCAGAGCAAGGCCTAGACCTCGGAGGAAGTGGGAGACGAACACGACGCTCTCGTTGGGTTCGGGGGAGGGGACGGCCTGCCCCCGGGGAGGCAGCCGATGCAATATCTCAACGGTCAGATATCTGGCCTCCCTCATCTTTTTCATGTCTTCTTCCGTGACGTTTCGGGGCACCTGACTGAAGGTTCAGGGCACCTGACCTGAACTTTGGACGTTTGAGCTTGAGGTGGGGGAAGGATTTGATTGAGCATGGGAGGGAAAAATAAAAGCCCTGTCCCTTTATAAAGAGGGTGAATATCAAACGTCCTCTCCGTGTCCATTTGGACTTGCCTATAATCTAGGAGTCCTAGAAGCGGTTGGGTTACCCACGCCCGTATTGATGAGAATCCCGGAATAAGGGGACACAATCTCTGCTTTAACAAGACGTGCCAAGGAAACTGCCTCGCATGACACGCTGAGGTGGGATAATGAAACGACTCGGATAAAGGCTTGGCCGTGGTGTGTCACACTACGGAATACGTCAGCAGATTATGTGTAAATATTATATCCTCTATGGCAATATGTGGAAACTTATTTTGCAGAGTCGGACACTATCTTTGTGTTCAAAGTCTTCTATGAAGTACTTGGAGGAGGAACCGGCCTTGCAATGCCGAAGACAATCTGCGCGCCAGACTCGTCGTCGTTGAAGCCTGGTTCAGGGGCTACTGAGGGAGTCCTGGATTAGGGGGTGTCTGGATGGCCGAACTATACCTTCAGCCGAACTCCTGGACTATGAAGATACAAGATTGAAGACTTCGTCCCGTGTCCGAAAGGGACTTTCCTTGGCGTGGAAGGCAAGCTTGGCGATACGGATATGTAGATCTCCTACCATTGTAACCGACTTTGTGTAACCCTAACCCTCCCGGTGTCTATATAAACCGGAGGGTTTTAGTCCGTAGGAGAACATAGACAACAACAATCATACCATAGGCTAGCTTCTAGGGTTTAGCCTCTCTGATCTCGTGGTAGATCTACTCTTGTACTACCCATATCATCAATATTAATCAAGCAGGACGTAGGGTTTTACCTCCATCGAGAGGGCCCGAACCTGGGTAAAACTTCGTGTCCCTTGCCTCCTGTTACCATCCGGCCTAGACGCACAGTTCGGGACCCCCTACCCGAGATCCGCCAGTTTTGACATCGACACAACCCATCACCGTCCAGCAAGCCTACGATGGAATTACTCACGCACGGAGGTGAGCATCATGAAAGTGGTGATGGAGGAAGGTTGATGATGACGATGGCCACAGATTCCCCTCTCCGGAGCCCCAAATGAACTCCAGATCAGCCCTCTCGAGAGAGATTAGGGCTTGGCGGCGGCTCTGTATCGTAAAACACTATAAATCCTTCTCCTTGATTTTTTTCTCCCCGAATGTGAATATATGGAGTTGGAGTTGAGGTCGGTGGAGCACCAGGGGGGCCACGAGGCAGGGGAGCGCCCAGGGGGTAGGCGCGCCCCCACCCTCATGGACAGGGTGTGGGGACCCTAGTCTTGATTCTTTCGCCATTGTTTTTTATATATTCCAAAAATATTCTTCGTTGATTTTAAGGTCATTCTGCTGAAAGCAGCGTCAGTCCGGGTTAGTTCCATTCAAATGATGCAAGTTAGAGTCCAAAACAAGGGAAAAAGTGTTTGGAAAAGTAGATACGTGGAGACGTATCAGGGGGTTGCCCGGAACCCCTTCCGCTGACTTGATATGTACCCGGTACCCCCAGAACACTTCCGGTGTCCGAATATCATCGTCCTATATATGAATCTTTACCTCTCGACCATTAGAGACTCCTCGTCATGTCTGTGATCTCATCCGGGACTCTGAACAACATTCGGTCACTAAATCACATAACTCATATAATACAAAATCGTCATCGAACGTTAAGCGTGCGGACCCTACGAGTTCGAGAACTATGTAGACATGACCGAGACACCTCTCCAGTCAATAACCAACAGAAGAACCTGGATGCTCATATTGGTTCCACCTATTCTACGAAGATCTTTATCGGTCGTAGCGTAATGACAACATATGTTATTCCCTTTGTCATCGATATGTTACTTGCCCGAGATTTGATCGTCGGTATCTTCGTACCTAGTTCAATCTCGTTACTGGCAAATCTCTTTGCTCATTCCGTAATACATCATCCCGCAACTAACTCATTAGTCACAATGCTTGCAAGGCTTATTATGATGTACATTACCGAGAATGCCTAGAGATACCTCTCCGATACTCGGAGTGACAAATCCTAATCTCGATCTATGCCAACCCAACAAACACCTTCGGAGATACCTATAGAGCATCTTTATAATTACCCAGTCATGTTGTGATATTTGATAGCACACAAGGTATTCCTCTGTTATCCGGGAGTTGCATAACCTCATAGCCAAAGGAATATGTATATGACATGAAGAAAGCAAAAGCAATAAAACTTGACGATCATTATGCTAAGCTAACGGATGGGTCATGTCCATCACATCATTCTCCTAATGATGTGATCCCTTTCATCAAATGACAACACATGTCCATGGTTAGGAAACTTAACCATCTATGATTAAAGAGCTAGTCTAGTAGAGGTTTACTAGGGACACGGTGTTTTGTCTATGTATCCACACATGTGTCAAGTTTCCGGTTAATAAAATTCTAGCATGAATAATAAACATTTATCATGATATAAGGAAATATAAAATAACAACTTTATTATTGCCTCTAGGGCATATTTCCTTCAGTTTCCCACTTGCACTAGAGTCAATAATCTAGATTACATTGTAATGATTCTAAGACCCATGGAGTCTTGGTGCTGATCATGTTTTGCTCGTGGAAGAGGCTTAGTCAACGGGTCTGCTACATTCAGATCCATATGTATTTTGCAAATTCTATGTCTCCCTCCTTGACTTGATCACAGACGGAGTTGAAGCATCTCTAGATGTGTTAGGTTCTTTTGTGAAATCTGGTTTCCCTCGCCAAGGAAATTGCTCCAGTATTGTCACAAAAGATTTTCATTGGACTCGATGCACTAGGTATTACACCTAGATCGGATATTAACTCCTTCATCTAGACTCCTTCATTCGCTGCTTCCGAAGCAACTATGTACTCCGCTTCACACGTAGATCCCGCTACGATGCTTTGCTTGGAACTGCACCGACTGAAAACTCCACCGTTCAATAAAAATACATATCCAGTTTGTGACTTAGAGTCATCTGGATCAGTGTCAAAGCTAGCATCGACGTAACCATTTACGACGAGCTCTTTATCACCTCCATAAATGAGAAACATATCCTTAGTCCTTTTTCAGGTACTTCAGGACGTTCTTGATCGTTGTCTACTGATCCACTCCTGGATTACTTTGTGAAGGAAATATGCCCTAGAGGCAATAATAAAGTTATTATTTTAAATTTCCATATATCATAATAAAATATGTTTCCCGACGATCGAATCTCGGGCAAGTAACATATCGATGACAAAGGGAATAACATATGTTGTCATTACGGTACGACCGATAAAGATCTTCGTAGAATATGTGGGAACCAATATGAGCATCCAGGTTCCGTTGTTGGTTATTGACCGGAGAGGTGTCTTGGTCATGTCTACATAGTTCTCGAACCCATAGGGTCCGCACACTTAATGTTTGTTGACGATATAGTATTATATGAGTTATGTATGTTGGTGATTGAATGTTGTTCGGAGTCCGGGATGTGATCACGGACATGACGAGGAGCTCCGGAATGGTCCGAAGGTAAAGATTGATATATGGGATAATAGTGTTTGGTCTCCGGAAGGGTTCCGAATGTTTCCCGAAATGTATAGGTACAAGAACACTTTATTTGGGCCAAAGGGGGAAGTCCACGAGGCTTTTGGAAAGTGCAAAAGGGAGTTTTGCTGAGACCAGAGGCTAGACGCCAGGAACCCTGCTGTCTAGGGGGTAGACGCTCGGAACCCTGGCGTCTATCCCTGGAGTCTGAGAAGGACTCTTGCCTTCAGGCAAAACTGACTTTGAGGAGGCTTTACTCCAAGTTTCGACCCCAGGGCTCAACATATAAATAAAGGGGCATGTCTAGCATCCAAGACACATCAAGATTCACCAAGCCATGTGTCGGCAACCCCGTCCCCTCTAGTTTATCCTCCCTCATAGTTTCCATTGTGCTTCGCGACGCCCTACGGAGATTGTTCTTCACCAACACCGTCACCACGCCGTCGTGTTGCCGGGACTCATTTACTACTTCAGCCCTCTTGCTGGATCAAGAAGGCGAGGACGTCATCGAGCTGAACATGGAGGTGCCGTACTTTCAGTACTTGATTGGGACGGATCATAAAGGTATGCGACTACATCAACCGCGTTGTCAAATGCTTCCGCTTTTGGTCTACGAGGGTATGTAGACACACTCACCCCCTCTCATTGCTATGCATCTCCTAGATAGATCATGCATGAGCCTAGGAAATTTTTTGAAATTGCATGCTAGATGATATGGACGAGTAGAACACAAAGAGTTGTGGGCGGTGATCATCATACTGCTTACCACCAATGTCTTATTTTGATTCGGCGGTATTATTGGATGAAGCAGCCCGGACTAACCTTACAAGACCACGTTCATAAGACCGGTTCCATCGATAGACATGCAACTAGTCTTGCATAAAGGTGGCTGGTGGGTTTATGTTTCTCCAACTTTAGTTGAATCGAATTTGACTGCGGCCGGTCCTTGTTGAAGGTTAAAATAGCAAACTTGAGAAATCACCGTTGTGTTTTTGCATGGCATGTTGTGATGTGATATGGTCAAGACATGATGTGATATACGTTGTTGTATGAGATGATCATGTTTTTTAAAAGTTATCGGCAACTGGCAGGAGCCTTATGGTTGTCGCTTTATTGTATGAAATGCAATCGCCATGTAATTGCTTTACTTTATCATTATGCGTTAGCGATAGTTGTAAAGCAATAGTTGGCGAGGACAACGCCACTAAGATGGAGATCAAGGTGTCAAGCCAGTGACGATGGAAATCATGACGGTGCTTTGGAGATGGAGCTCAAAGGCACAAGATGATGATGGCCATCTCATGTCACATATTTTTATTGCATGTGATGTTTATCTTTTATGCATCTTCTTTTGCTTAGTACGGCAGTAGCATTATAAGATGATCCCTCACTAAAATTTCAAGGTATAAGTGTTCTCCCTGAGTATGCACCGTTGCGGCAGTTCGTCGTGCCGAGATACCACATGATGATCGGGTGTGATAAGCTCTACGTTCACATACAATGGGTGCAAGACAGTTTTGCACATGCGGAATACTCGGGTCAAACTTGACGAGCCTAGTGTGTATAGACATGGCCTCAGAACACTGAGACCGAAAGGTCGAACGTGAATCATATAGTAGATATGATCAATATAGAGATGTTCACCATTGAAAACTACTCCATCTCACGTGATGATCGGACATGGTTTAGTTGATTTGGATCAAGTAATCATTTAGATGACTCGAGGGATGTCTATCTAAGTGGGAGTTCTTAAGTAATATGATTAATTGAACTTAATTTATCATGAACTTAGTCCTTATAGTATTTGCATATCTATGTTATAGATCAATAGCTCGCGTTGTAGTTCCCCTATGTTTTTGATATGTTCCTAGAGAAAACTAAGTTGAAAGATGATAGTAGCAATGATGCGGACTGGGTCCGTCATCTGAGGATTATCCTCATTGCTGCACAAAAGAATTAAGTCCTTGATGCACCGCTAGGTGACAGACCTGTTGCAGGAGTTGATGCAGACATTATGAATGTTTGACAAGCTCGGTATGATGACTACTTGATAGTTTAGTGCACCATACTTTATGGCTTAGAACCGGGACTTCAAAAACGTTTTGAACGCCACGGAGAATATGAGATGTTCCAAGAGCTAAAATTGCTATTTCAGACTCATGCCCGTGTTAAGAGGTATGTGAAGTCATTACTCTCCATAAGATCAATATGATCTATTTATTTCTTTTTATTCTTTCTTCTTTTTTTTCTTTTTTCCCTCAAGATCATAGCAAGATAACCAAGCCCTTGACTCAAGACTAATTTTATTATATATGGCTCACGGACTCGATTACATAGATAAGGATCAACACAAAACTCAAAGCTAGATCATACTAAAATTTTATTCTACTAGATCAAGATATACCCAAAAGGATCGTACTTAGAAAAATGGTAAAGATAGGAGTGTGATGGTGATATGATACCGGGGCACCTCCCCCAAGCTTGGCAGTTGCCAAGGGGAGTGCCCATACCCGATACTCAGTTCTCCTTTGGTGGTGAAGAAGATGGTGGTGGTGATGACGATTGTGCCTTCAACTTTTTCATATTGTAGTTGAGGAGAGCAATTTCCTCCTTTAAATCATCAACCTCCAACTCCAGCTTCAAGATCTTGTCACGTAAATGTCCTTTGCTCTTTTGCCGAAAACAAGAAGGAATAGATCGGTTATTAGACCGGTTAGCCCTCTTAGGGAGACTAGACTTCTTGAACTTCACGTGCATATACCCAAGTTGAGGTAGAGGAACATCCTCCTCCTCTAAACTTGAATCATCGATCCTCATCAAATGAGCATCTTCCTCATCATCCGTAGTTCGACCATAAGGAGATAGGTTCCCATAGGTCTTTGGGTCAGCACTGAGATGTGAGACATAGCTCTCTCCATCGGAGTCTTGAGATGACATCTTGCTCTAAATATGATGTAGAAACAACTCAAAACAAAAACAGAGGATTGTGTCGTGGCACGATGGTCAAAACCTTCGGGAGATTATATAATGAATTTTTACCGACCAAAAGAAGTATCATGCAAGAAAACAGAGTCCGGAGGGCACACGAGGTGCCCATGAGGTAGGGGCGCGCCCTCCACCCTCGCGGATGCCTCGTGTCCTTTCAGGACTACTTCTTATTTTCCTATTTTTTAGTTATTCCAAAACGGAGAAAAATTGCAATTAGAATTGTTTTGGAGTTGGTTTACTTACCATACCACATACTTATTCCATTTTGGAGTCTGAAACGTTCAGGAGAGTGTCCGTTATGTACTCCTCTGGGGTTATGGTGTCAATAACACTGGTTTCAACATTTATGGGATTACCTGAGATATAATGTTTGATTCTTTGACCGTTCACCACCCTCGGATTTGTGCCTTCGAAGTTGTTGATTTTAATGGCACCAGAACGATAGACCTCCTCGATAAGTAAGGACCTTCCCATTTAGAGAGGAGTTTTCCTGCAAACAATCTTAAACGAGAGTTGTATAACAGAACATAATCACCTACATTAAACTCAAACTTTTGTATCCTTTTGTCATGCCATCTTTTAACCTTTTCTTTAAATAGTTTGGCATTCTCATAGGCCTGGGTTCTCCACTCATCAAGTGAGCTAATGTCAAATAGTCTCTTCTCACCAGCAAGTTTGAAATCATAATTGAGCTCTTTAATGGCCCAATATGCCTTATGTTCAAGTTCGAGAGGTAAGTGACATGCTTTTCCATAAACCATTTTATACGGAGTCATACCCATAGGATTTTTATATGCAGTTCTATAGGCCCATAATGCATCATCAAGTTTCTTGGACGAATTCTTTCTAGATCTGTTAATAGTCTTTTGCAAAAATAATTTAAGCTCTCTATTACTCAGTTCTACTTGACCACTAGACTGTGGGTGGTATGGAGATGCAATTCCATGATTAACATCATACTTAGCAAGCATTTTATGAAAAAAACCATGAATAAAATGTGAACCACCATCAGTCATTAAGTATCTAGGGACTCCAAACCTCTGAAAAATAACTTCTTTAAGCATCTTAATAGAGGTGTTATGATCAGCACTACTAGTTGGAATAGCTTCTACCCACTTAGTAACGTAGTCAACAAAAACTAAAATATGTGTAAATCCATTAGAGGAAGGAAACGGTCCCATATAATCAAAGCCCCAAACATCAAATGGTTCGATAACAAGTGAATAATTCATAGGCATTTCTTGACGTCTACTAATATTACCAATTCTTTGACACTCATCACAAGACAAGACAAACTTACGGGCATCTTTGAAAAGAGTAGGCCAATAAAAACCGGATTGTGATACCTTATGTGCAGTTCTATCTCCAGCATGGTGTCCTCCATAAGCCTCAAAGTGACACTTGCATAGGATTTGTTCCTGTTCATGCTCAGGTACACAACGTCTAGTGACACCACCTACTCCTTCTTTATAAAGGTGTGGGTCATCCCAAAATTAATGTCTTAAATCATAGAAAAACTTTTTATTTTGCTGGTATGTGAAACTAGGTGGTATAAATTTAGCAACAATGTAATTAGCATAATCAGCATACCAAGGAGTAGTACAAGAGGCATTTATGACAACTGCTAAAAATTCTTTTTCAGTAGTAGCATAATTTCTCTGGGCACTGTCTAGAGTTTTACTAGCATATCTTTGTCCTAGAACAGCACCTACAGCATAATCACTAGCATCACACATAATTTCAAAGGGTAAATTCCAATCAGGTGGCTAAAAAATAGGTGCAGAAATCAAGGCTTTCTTAAGTATTTCAAGTGCTTCTAGACAATCATCATCAAAGACAAAAGGAACATCTTTTTGTAAGAGATTAGTCAGAGGCCTAGAAATTTTTGAGAAGTCTTTAATGAACCTCCTATAAAAACTGGCATGACCAAGGAAACTTCTTATACCTTTACTGTCCTTAGGACATGGCATCTTTTCAATAGCATGAACTTTAGCTTTATCAACTTCAATACCTCTTTCAGAAATTTTATGCCCCAAGACAATACCTTCATTAACCATAAAGTGGCCACTTCTCCCAATTCAAGACAAGATTAGTTTCTTCACATCTCTGCAAAACTTGCTTAAGGTTGCTTAAGCAATCATCAAAACAAGTTCCATACATGGAGAAATCATCCATGAAAACCTCAACAATCTTTTCACAAAAGTCGGAGAATATAGCAGTCATACATCTTTGAAAGGTAGCAGGTGCATTACACATAAACCAAAAGGCATACATCTATAAGCAAAGGTACTGAAAGGGCAAGTAAAAGCGGACTTTTCCTAATGCTTTTTTACACATGTATTTGAGAGAAACCAGAATAACCATCTAGAAAGAAAAAATGTGTATGTTTGGATAATATTTCTAGCATTTGATCAATAAAAGGTAAAGGGTAATGATCCTTTCTAGTACCTTTATTTAATTTGTGGAAATCAATTACCATTCTATAACCTGTAACAATTCTTTGTGGGATCAATTCATCTTTATCATTAGGAACAACAGTAACACCTCCCTTCTTAGGGACACAATGGACAGGACTTACCCACTGGCTATCAGCAATGGGATAAATTATACCTGCCTCCAGAAGCTTTAGTATTTCATCTCTTACCACTTCTTTCATCTTAGGATTTAACCATCATTGGTGATCAACAACCGGTTTAGCGTCTTTCTCCAATTTTATTTTGTGCTGGCATAGAGTGGGACTAATGCCCTTAAGATCATCAAGAGTATATCCAATAGCAGCACGGTGCTTCTTCAGAGTTTTCAATAATTTCTCTTCTTCCTGTTCTGAAAGGTTAGCACTAATAATAATAGGATATATCTTCTTTTCATCAAGATAAGAATATTTAAGAGTATCAGGTAATGGTTTAAGTTCAAACACGGTGTCGGTGTCAAAACCGGCGGATCTCGGGTAGGGGGTCCCGAACTGTGTGTCTAAGGCGGATGGTAACAGGAGGCGGGGGACACGATGTATACCCAGGTTCGGGCCCTCTCGATGGAGGTAATACCCTACGTCCTACTTGATTGATCTTGATGATACGAGTATTACAAGAGTTGATCTACCACGAGATCATAGAGGCTAAACCCTAGAAGCTAGCCTATGGTATGATTGTTGCTGTCCTACGGACTAAACCCTCCGGTTTATATAGACACCGGAGGGGGATAGGGTTACACAGAGTCGTTACAAGGGAGGAGATCTACATATCCGTATTGCCAAGCTTGCCTTCCACGCCAAGGAAAGTCCCATCCGGACACGGGACAAAGTCTTCAATCTTGTATCTTCATAGTCCAACAGTCCGGCCAAAGGATATAGTCCGGCTGTCCGGAGACCCCCTAATCCAGGACTCCCTTAGTAGCCCCTGAACCAGGCTTCAATGACGATGAGTCCGGCGCGCAGTTTTGTCTTCGGCGTTGCAAGGCGGGTTCTTCCTCCGAATACTCCATAGAAGATTTTGAACACGAGGATAGTGTCCGGCTCTGCAAAATAAGTTCCACATACCACCGTAGAGAGAATAATATTTCCACAAATCTAATCTACTGACACGTTTGACAACATGACAACATGCCATGGCCCGGTCATTATTCGAACCGTTTTTCTCAACCAGCACTGCGCATATCGCGAGGCGGTTTTCTTGACACGTCTTGTCGAAGCAGAGATCGTATCCCCCTTATTACGGGATTCTCATCAATACGGACGTGGGTAACCCAATCGTGCCCGTTGGTATGACTCCTCGATTTTAGGCAAGTCCCAAACGGCCACAAGGAGGACGCTTGATATTCACCCTCTTTATAAAGAGGCCAAGGCCTGTCCTTTTTTCCCTCTCGTACTCAATCGAATCCTTCCCCCACCTCGAGTTCCAACACCCAAGGCTTAGGTCAGGCGCTTCGGACCTTCAACCATGTCCGGATCCAACCATCAAGGTCGATGGATGCCTTCCTCTGTCATAGAGGAAGACATCAAGAAGCTAAGAGAGCCCAGGTATTTGACCCTCAAAATCTTGCACAGGCTGCCTCCTCGAGGGCAGGTCATTCCCACTCACGAACCTGGCGAGAGCGTTCTATTCATTTCTCACTTCCTCCGAGGGCTAGGCCTCGCTCTGGATCCTTTTGTGAGGGGGCTCATGTTATATTATGGACTGGATTTCCATGACCTGGCCCCAGATTCCCTCCTTCACATCTCGTCGTTTATCATCATGTGTGAGGCCTTCCTCCGCATTACCCCACACTTCGGCCTGTGGCTCAAGACTTTCAATGTGAAGCCGAAGATGATCGAGGGGCGACACGCAGAGTGCGGAGGTGCCGTAATAAGCAAAAGCGTTGATGTTCCATGGCCAGAGGGTTCCTTCCCAGAGGTGTCCAGTTTATGGCAACAGGAGTGGTTTTATATCACAGCTCCCCGGAGTCCCAAATGGGTAGCCACCCCAGCCTTTCGCTCGGGCCCCCACCACAACTGACCTCATGGATCAACAAGGGGCTAGACTGGGGGCCAGTAAATGATGTGCCGATATTGCTGAGTCACATCTGAGATCACCTTGAGAGAGATGTCATCCTCGTCACGGTAATGCAAGTCATGCTAGTTCGTCGAGTCCCGCCTTGCAAACGTCGACCCCTCCGTATGTGGGAATTCAACCCGGAAGGACCGCGAACTATTCAGCACTTCCTCGGCATGACGCTCGAAGAGATGTACAAATTGTTCTTCAGACCACAAATAAAGTGTGCGGACACCACCGAGGATGCGGGTCTGAGCTGTAATCGCCCTGATACCCAAGTAAGTAATCCCGTGCCCGAACACGCTGTCTTTTTATTTATCATAACATCATTCTGAAAAGTCGCTCCTTGACTAGGACTGGGTAACAAAGGCGAAGATGATCAGGTGTTTGGCCCCCCTTTCTGAAGGCTCGGCCGATCCAGTAATAGCCAGAATGCTCGAGCCGGCGCCTTATCATGCGCCCTCAAGGGAAGATAAAGGGGGAATAAAGAGGCTGAAAATAGGCCTCACTCATTATTCATCCAAACCGGGGGAATTAGCGCCTCCGTGAAGGAGGATAACCAGGGAGAAGAACCTGAAATTCCCTCTCCCCAAGGAAGGAAGAGGACCACCTCTGAAGACCCGGAAACAAAGGTTTCCAAACGGGGGAAGAAATCTTCGCCAGAGGGTCCTGCCCCGGAGGGTACTCTTGCCGCACAGCGCCCGCAAGGGGATCAGCCCTCTACCGGGCTGTAAGTAACAAAAAGTACTTAATAGTAAAAATATCCTACATTACTTCTGAAGACAATAACCAAAGCATGTATCTTGTAGTTCGGATCGTAGGCCTTCTCGACAGCGTTCGTCTTCGGGGGATCTTCTTCCGGAGATGATGGAGAGCGAAACACCTCCCCATGCCACCCCATCTCATGAGGCGGGCGACCCTGAAGTGTCGTCGCGGAGGGTTTCTCCTGATCCGCCAAGGCCAGAGGGTAATCCTTTGGCCACCCGAAGTCCTCAGTATTCGGCTCCTAAAGAGATCAACAGAAAGAGTTCGGAACCGTCCAGTGTGCGATCGGACGCACTGAAGGATCTTATGGAGCAAGCGGCCATCTCAGAAGCGCATCGTATGCTAATGGGTACGGTGATTGAGAGGATTCCATCCGCCGAAAGCGGGTTGCATGAAGATTTTATGAGTCTGCTGAGAGGCTTTGAGGTACGTGGAATAGTGTATGTTTTTGACAGTACCGCACACGTTAGGTGTGCCCTATGCAGATAATAGCCCCTGAGACTCTAGTTGCCGTCGAGAACAGCGGCAAACAGAGGATCATAGTCCTAGGAATAATCATGCCACCTTCATATGCAGGTGGCGGAAGGTCCGGTGGCTAGCCGGACTGGTGAGGTTACCGAGCTGAAGTGGCAACTTGATGCGGCAGATGCCGACATCGTGCTTGTCAACAAGCGGCTCGACGAGGCATAGGGTATGTGATTTCTCCGGTGATCAACACATAGTAAGAGGAGCATGATGCTAGTATCTTCAATATGTTGTGACTGCAGATGGAGCTGCCACCATGGAGACCCTTCGGGCGGAACTTGCCGGAGCCAAGGAACAAGCCGAGAATAGTGATGCGGCCACTCTAAAGGCGGTCGAAGAGCTGAGAGCCGAACAGGCTGTGCATTGCCAAAGCAAGGACGAAATAGCCTAGATGGCCATTGAGTTGAAAGATGCCGCCGACCGTTACCAGCTTCTTGAAAAAGAAAGCCGAGCGAAGGTGACAGACCTGGAGAAGGCCATGGTAGCAGCCAAGGAAGCCCGCTCTAAAATCAGGGCGGCGAAGGAGGAGCTGTGTCAAGCTGGAGATATCGTGGCTGGGAAACCATTTTTGTTGTGGACGAAGTTCGGAGATCCAAAGTATGCCCCTCTTGATCAACTATGGAGTTCTGCAGACGCGTACGTGGATTTGGCAGCAAGTGCTGCTGATGCGGCCGAGTACTTCAAGGATCAAAAAGATCGTGAAGTGGAAAAGTTGTTCTGGTCACAGTTCCATGTTCCAGTGCGTCCGCTGTTGCTGAATGAGCAGATGGCCGAATGGGCCGAGCTCCATAGGTTGTCCGGGCTTTCCATGAGGTCTGTTGTGGATCATCTGTGGCCGGAAGGGCCAAGGCCGAATAGTTATTTTAGTTTAGTGCAACAGTTCCTTGGTGCTGTGCCGCACATCGACGCTATGAAGAGGTCGGCGTGCATAGAGGGTGCGCGTATGGCACTTGCCCGTGTCAAGACATATTGGGCAGAGATGGAGGCCACCGCTATTGCAACCCAGAGTTCGGCCGTAGGCCGAGTATCTGCCGAGCACTACTTTGAAGAAGTCCTTGAAGGCGCTCGTTCAATAGAGGCTCAGTGCTCGAAGAATATTATGTTCTAGTGACATGTATTCCCATTGTAAAAACAATGTTTTATTGAATTATAAAGGTTGTGTTTATACTTTTGCCTGAAAGTATTATGATGCCTCTTGTGCGGCCGTTTATATATATATAACCTGAAAGTTTGCAGTCGTCGGCTTCAGCCCCCTGCATATAATGCGGGGGTGTTCGCAAAAAACGCGTATTCACACTTGATCCAACGTCTTGGTCCATTAAGGAGGTGGTAGCGCAGTGAATGAGGCGATCGGACTATATTGCTTTAACACTTTCACTTAGCCATAGGAGTTTGACGGCGGGACTACTATATAGCCCCTGGTACCTCCGCGCTCATTCGAATACGATGTGCCTACATACATGACCGGGGAACGACCCTTCGCTAATGCGGAGGAATCCCGAAGATTCCTCTAAGTCATCGAGTGGTTGACCAGTCTCGTGCTTTATCATGACAGTCAATTTTCGGCTTTCTCTACTGAGGTGCTCATCCGGATGAACTAGGGCACAATCGCAGTAGTTCTCCCGGTGCCGCCTTAGCCGATAGAGTGGAACATAAGGTAGCAAAACACGGGAGCCGGGCAAACCCAACATTTGACCAAAGACATGATTCGGAGTTGATGCATATAAGGCCAAACTCGCGACGCCGAACACTCCCTAAGGTATTCAGTCTTTATAACATATGTCGGGCTGAACAATGCCCTTAATAATAAACCCCGAGTCTCCAGGTATGTGCAATATTCTGACATGGCAAAATGCCAATAACGTCAGCATCCTTCTTGGTTGTATTGAGTATCCGGAGGATGTAAACAACAAGAGACAGTAAAAAAGGTTTACGCAGGGTCTTAATCTAAAAAGAAACCTTTGAGCGGGTCCCTGCTGCATGTCTACGCCTGCGTCTCCGTTGTGCCGTGTCCTGGACGGGTGTAGCATGATTGTCATCTGTAAAAGAGAAGAACTTAGGTGAAAGTTGTCATGCCAAAAAAATTGGTTATTCTCGATAAACCATTAAAATTCAAGATAAGTCAAGTTGAGCCGAACTAGCCCTGATTACACGCCGGAATCCCCTGGTACCGTCTATGAGGGTTTAACCATCAAACCAGTCTCAGGTATATCTAGTGATGCGCCAGACTCGTCTAACCGTGTACGTGGTCTTGACGACCTGTCATTTATTCTGGTTGGTGAGGCCCTCTAGTGCTCGGCTGTTAAAGCCGCCGCACGTTCTTCTGCGCGTAGGGAATGCTCAATATTTCCACTAACGGTGATGGTGCCACGTGGACCGGGCATCTTAAGCTTGAGAGAAGCGTAATGCGGTACTGCATTAAAACAAGCAAAAGCCGCTCTTCCGAGTAGTGCTTGATAGCCGCTTCGGAATGGAGCAATGTCGAAGGTTAACTTTTCACTTTGGAAGTTGTCGGGAGAACCGAATACAACCTCTAGTAATAGAGAGCATGTACAGCGGGCCTCTAGGCCTGGTATTACTCCCTTGAAGGTAGTATTACTGTGGCTGATTTTTGTCGGGTCTATCCCCATTTCGCAGACTGTGTCCTGATATATCAGATTAAGACTACTGCCGCCGTCCATAAGGACTCGTGTGAGATGGTATCTGTTTATTATTGGGTCTAACAACAAGGCAGCCAATCCTTCATGCCGGATGCTTGTCGGGTGATCCCTGCGATCAAAAGTGATCGGGCAGGCCAACCAGGGGTTGAACTTAGGGGTGACGGGCTCTATGGTGCGTCTGTCTCAGAGTGCATGTTTGCTTCTCTTCTTTGTCACATGGATCATGTTTACTGTTTTAACCTCTGGTGGGAATTTTTTCTGTCCTTCAGTGCTTTGCTGGCGAGGTTTGTCCTTGTCTTCGCTTGGTGTCTCCCTCCCCTTGTGTTCGGCGTTTAGCTTACCGGCCTGCTTGAAGACCCAGCATTCTCTGTGGGTGTGATTTGCATGTTTATCGGGGGTGCCATGAATCTGACATAGTTTGTCTAGAATCTTGTTTAGGCTGGATAGTCCATCTCTACTGCCTTTGAAAGGCTTTTTCTGCTGACCTGGTCCAGAGCCCGTGAATTCGGCGTTGACCGCCGTATTATATGGGATGTATTCTTTATTTCGACGCTTGCTTTTACTGTGTCGTGGTTTTCCATTGCCATCCCTGACATCAGATGTGCTTGGGTCGCTGGTGCTACTGCGGGCTAACCAGCTATCTTCGCCCGCGCAAAAGCGGGTCATGAGGCTTGTCAGGGCTGCCATTGTTCTCGGTTTTTCTTGGCCGAGGTGTCTGGCGAGCCATTCGTCTCGGACGCTGTGCTTTAAAGCTGCTAAGGCCTCGGCGTCCGAGTAGTCGACGATTTGGTTCTTCTTAGTGAGAAACCTGTTCCAAAGCTTTCGGGCTGACTCTCCGGGCTGTTGAATTATATGACTTAAATCGTCTCCATCCGGAGCTCGGACATAGGTCCCTTGAAAATTAGCCCGAAAAGCATCCTCGAGCTCCTCCCAACTTCCAATTGAGTTTTCGGGGAGGCTTTTAAGCCAGTGTTAAGCTAGTCCTTTAAGCTTGAGGGGCAAGTACTTGATGGCATGGAGATCGTCTCCGCGGGCCATATGGATATGGAGGATAAAGTCCTCAATCCAGACCCTGGGGTCTGTGGTCCCGTCGTATGCCTCTATGTTCACTTGTTTGAATCCTTCTGGAAATTCGTGGTCCAGCACCTCATCAGTGAAACATAGGGGGTGTGTGGCACCCCTGTATTTGGATGTATCATGGTGTTCAGACGGTTGTAGTATTCTGTTTTGATTTTGTGCCGGAGCGCGCTTCCTAGATCCATAGATGGATCTGGTCATACTGGATTTTTGGCGCAAGTCCTCACGTAGATCGTGTGTTGACTTATGTGTGGCCTTGTTAGTCGCTCTATTGCGGCCACAAGGTGGTTGATCCGGCCGGTTGGCCATTTTATTTTTCGGCTGTGTGGGCTCTACGGCCTCATCGTCGAATTCAGGTAATAGCTTGCTCTTTGGATAGCTCTTTGTGTGGTAACTTCCACCATACTTTTCTTCGTTGTCGAGCACTTTGTTCCACCTGCTGTTGAGCGTATTTTGTGCGGCCTTAAGCCTTTGCTTTTGCTTCTTCAGACTCCTTGCTGAGGTAATAAGCCTTCTGCGGAGGTTCTCTTGTTCCAAGTATGTTTCTAGGATGATGTGTGCATCTTCGTCCGGACTATTTTCTTCCCCAGAGAGGGGTTGATGAGGCTTATCCTCGGCGTCGCCGTGTTCGGACATCGGATCCGTACTATGTTCGCCGTTTTTAGTTTCATCGTGCTCTGCCGCTGGGTCAATGTGGTTGTCGTTTCCTCTGGAGTCAACGGGAGTGTTATTTTCTCTTGCGCTGTTATCGCTGTTTTTTCTATGGTGGGACTTAGAGCGGCGCTGCTAATGTTGGCGCTTGGTTTGCTTCTTGGAGGGGTCATCCTCCGTTGTCTCGTCTCCATTGCCTTCTTTGGGTGTATCCACCATGTATACGTCATGTGATGAAGTGGCTGTCCAGCGCCCTGTGGGCACTGGTTCCTGTTCCTCTCCTGCATCATCGTCCATGCCGTCGATGTCTTCGGAGTCGAAATCGAGCATGTCGGTTAAATCGTCGATAGAGGCTACTAAGTGGGTGGTGGGTGGGCAGCGAATTTCTTCATCGTCTGCATCCCATCCGAGTCGGACATAGTTCGGCCAAGATTCTCCTGACAAAGAGAGGGACCTTAATGATTTTAGCACATCGCCGAAAGGCGAGTGCTGAAAGATATCCGTGGAGGTAAACTCCATGATCGGTGCCCAATCAGACTCGATGGGCACGGATGCAAGCTGTTCGGGGCCCGTGGCCGGGGAAGAATCCAATGGTTCGGCAACTCGGCTCTCGTAAGGGGTGAAGTCAGTATCCGGCTCTATCGGCACGGAGAGTGCGGCCTCCATGGAGGGGTCTATCCACCCGTCCTCGGATGGCGCAATTTGCTCCGGATTGAGGGCCGGAGTAGCTGCAGGTGTGATCTCCCAAACACAGTCTGATGACAGAGCAAAATCATGCTTGTCGTGATCGTGTGGTGCACCTGACATGGGCTCGAATCCGTCGAAGATCAAGTCTCCGCGGATGTCGGCAGTGTAGTTTAAGTTTCTGAACCTGACCTGATGTCCAGCGGCGTAGCTCTGGATCTCCTCCAGATGGCCAAATGAGTTGGCCCACAGTGCGAATCCGCCGAATACGAAGATCTGTCCGGGGAGGAAAACCTCACCTGGACCGCATCGTTACCGATGATCGAAGGAGCCATCAAGCCTTACGGTGACGGCACAGTGGAACTCTCAATGAAAGCACCAATGTCGGTGTCAAAACCGGCGGATCTCGGGTAGGGGGTCCTGAACTGTGCGTCTAAGGCGGATGGTAATAGGAGGCGGGGGACACGATGTTTACCCAGGTTCGGGCCCTCTCGATGGAGGTAATACCCTATGTCCTGGTTGATTGATCTTGATGATATGAGTATTACAAGAGTTGATCTACCACGAGATCGTAGAGGCTAAACCCTAGAAGCTAGCCTATGGTATGATTGTTGTTGTCCTACGGACTAAACCCTCTGGTTTATATAGACACCGGAGGGGGCTAGGGTTACACAGAGTTGGTTACAAGGGAGGAGATCTACATATCCGTATTGCAAAGCTTGCCTTCCACGCCAAGGAAAGTCCCATCCGGACACGGGACGAAGTCTTCAATCTTGTATCTTCATAGTCCAACAGTCCGGCCAAAGGATATAGTCCGGCTGTCCGGATACCCCCTAATCTAGGACTCCCTCACACGGGATCACCCTTGGGTGGAGGAGGATCCCCAAGAATTTCAACAGGCAAGTTGTGTTTCAAAATAGGTCCCTGTTTAAAGAATACTTCATCTATTTCCCTTCTTTCATGCATAAACATGTCATTTTCATGGTCCAGCAAATATTGTTCTAAAGGATTATTATGAGGCACGGCAATAGAAGCAAGACCAATAATTTCATATTTACTAGGCAATTCTTTATCATGGGGAAATTTAGCAAAATTAAAATCATGGGACATATCCCCTAAACCAACAGTAACAATATCCTTTTTGTAGTCTATCTTAGCATTAACAGTATTCAAGAAGGGTCTACCAAATAAAATGGGACAAAAGTCATCTTGTGGGGAACCAAGAACAAGAAAATCAGTAGGATATTTAACTTTCCCGCAAAAGACTTCAACATCTCTAACAATCCCAACTCGTGAAATAGTATCTCTATTGGCAAGCTTAATAGTAACATCAATATCTTCTATCTCAGCAGGTGCAATATCATGCATAATTTCTTTGTATAAGGAATGAGGTATTGCACTCACACTAGCACCCATGTCACATAAGCCATGATAGCAATGATCTCGTATTTTAACAGAAACAACAGGCATGCCTACCACAAGTCTATGTTTATCTGTAGTATCGGGTCTAGCAATTCTAGCAGCTTCATCACAGAAGTAAATAACATGCCCATCAATATTGTCGACCAAGAGGTCTTTAACCATAGCAATACTAGGTTCAACTTTAATTTTCTCAGGGGGTGTAGGTGTTCTAGCATTACTCTTACGAACCACAGTTTAAGCTTTAGCATGATCCTTTATTCTAACACGGAAAGGTGGTTTGTCAATATAAGTGGTAGGAACAATAGGATCAACATTATAAGTGATAGTCTTTTCTTCAACTTTAATCAGTTCAACTGCTTTTACTTCAATGGGAGGATGATATTTAAACCACTTCTCCTTAGGGAGATCAACATGAGTAGCAAATGATTCACAGAAAGAAGCTACTATCTTAGAGTCAAGTCAATATTTAGAGCTAAATTCATGAAAAACGTCGGTATCCATAAAAGATTTAACACAATCAAACTTAGGTGTTATACCTGGCTCTTTACCTTCGCCGAGTTCCCAATCTTCAGAGTTTTGCTTAATTATTTCCAATAAATCCCATCTGAATTCAATAGTCTCCATCATAAAAGAAACAGTAGAAGAAGTATCGAGCATGGAGCGATTATTGAGAGAAAGCCGAGCATACAAATTTTGAATAATAATTTCTCTTGAGAGCTCATGATTGAGGCATGAATATAACATTGACTTAAACCTCCCCCAAGCTTGAGTGATACTTTCTCCTTCGCGAGGCCAAAAATTATATATATAATTACGATCACGATGAACCAGATGCATAGGATAAAACTTCTGATGAAATTCCAATTTCAATCAGTTGTAGTTCCATGATCCAATATCATCACATAGCCTAAACCATGTCAATGCCTTTCCCTTCAAAGATAAAGGGAAGACCTTCTTCTTGATAACATCCTCGGGCATACCTTCAAGCTTAAATAATCCACAAACTTCATCCACATAGATTAGGTGCATATCGGGATGTAATGTTCCATCTCCTGTAAAAGGATTAGCTAGCAGTTTCTATATCATACCCGAAGGAATTTCAAAGTAACATTTTCAATAGGTTTAGTAGGTTGAGGAGCAACTCTTTGCTCTACTGGTCAGGTGAAGGTACCCCGAACAAGCCCCTCAAAGGATTATTTTCCATAGTAACAAGTGACAGTAAATTTCAGCACACTATATAATTTTTTCCTTACCAAAGGCGCTTCACTCCCAAGAAATGGTACCAGAAAAGAGTCTTGATAACCCACAAGTATAGGGGATATATCATAGTCCTTTCGATAAGTAAGAGTGTCGAACCCAACGAGGAGCAAAAGGAAATGACAAGCGATTTTCAGTAAGGTATTCTCTGCAGGCACTGAAATTATCGGCAACAGATATTTTTGTGATAAGGTAATTCGTAACGAGTAACAAGTAACAAAAGTAAACAAGGTGCAGCAAGGTGGCCCAATCCTTTTTATAGCAAAGGACAAGCCTGGAGAAACTCTTATATAAAGGAAAGCACTCCCAATCCTTTTCATCATGCTCATATGATTCACGTTCATTACTTTGATAATTTGATATGTGGGTGGACCGGTGCTTGGGTACTGCCCTTCCTTGGACAAGCATCGCACTTATGATTAACCCCCCCCCCCACCCTCGCAAGCATCCGCAACTATGAAAGAAGAATTAAGGTAAACCTAACCATAGTGTCGTGTAATTGTCACGGCAGATGTCCTAGTGTGAGGACTTAGTCGTGGAGCCATCGCAACGTAGTTAGCTTAAAGGGGTTAAAGCGGACAAAGGACGCAATGAGTTTATACTGGTCCGGCCCCTTGCGGTGAAGGTAAAAGCCTACTCCAGTTGTGATGGGATTGCTAGGGTTTCGATGACCAGGGAGCTAATACGCTTTGCCTGGCTCTCGAGTTGTTTTTTTTTGTCCTTGAACCGCCGCTGGGTCGTCCCTTTATATACACAGGTTGACGCCCGACGGTTTAAAGAATCCCGACCGGCTCATAAACGTGTCCGGCTCGATTTCTACCCTTTCCTATCTTACAACACAAGTTACACACCATATGGCGGTTTATGTCTACGGGCCCTAATCCGCCTTTGGGCCCTAGGCCTTTAGATCTCTATAATAAAGCGTCATGCTCCTTGTCTTCATGGGCTTCAATATGGATATCTCCTTATGGGTATAACCCGACCCCTCCTAGGTGGTTTATACTCAGTAGTTATATCCCCAACATTAGGCCCGAGATTGATTTGAACCTGTTCATGTCAATCTTCAATACTTAGGAAAATTCCTTCTTCAATATCTTAACAAAAATCTTATAAACCACCATGACGTCATCTTCCAAGTCCACGATAACCCGCCGTGACATCACCCGCTATTAACTTTACATAGAACCCAAATCTTTTAATGCATCTCCTTTAATGGATCTCCGAAAATCGAGGCGTCCGCATGTATGCATATCCATTTTTCGACCTCCTCGATTCTCGCACCTGCCACTTATCCATTCATCTTATAAATAGGGCCAAGGGTAATTTTCACTTTTCCCTTCGTGCCTCTCCGTCCCATCGTCTTCCTCGCGTCGCCTCAGTGCTCGAGCTCCGCCGCCGCCATCGGACTTCACCTCTGCTTTGACTTTGGTCGTTGCATCGACCTGTTCGGACCAGATTCTGCTCACGCACCTCCACCATTCAATAGTTTCGGTAAGTTCTTCTTCTTCTCCTCTATAGATCTGTTTAGGGTTCGCACGGGCTCATGAAAGTTTCGTAGTGTTCTTCCCATGTTCTTCATCATAGCCTACATGATAGATTCCAAACCTGATATATCCTTATGCGGTAGCAATGATAGTCCTTCTTTGGCCATCGGATTATCTCTTTTGTGTAGAAAAACCCTATCTAGAACTTCATGGACTGCTTAAGCACCAACCTTTAGGTCTAAATATTTCCCTTTCCCTAATATGTGGTAGATCTAAAATTCTAATGTGAAACTGTGAAACTTGTTCTTCCTCACTTAGTCATTTTTTTGGCTTCAGATCTATACTTTCATTGTCCGTGTAGGCGGTTTACCTTTTCGAAAATAACCTGCCATATACCATTAGTCCCATTGTAAACCGCCAATCGCTTTATCATTTATAATAGCATCAACCTCCGGTTTAACAATTTTGCATGCCTGAATACCTTTTGTCTCTTAACCTGCAACGCTTTATGCTTGTCAACCATGAATCTTAAACCGGCACAAACCTTCCTTCAGGTTGTCCAAGAAATGGCCAAGACTTTTTATGCTTGTAACTAGGTTCCATCCCGGATTACCAAAACAGAGTGAAATCCACTGGTGAGCCCCCGGTCCAGAAAATCCTCCTGAGCCCAAGGATGGCGAGATAGTTCTATTTGTTGATCATCTGAACAGTGGCTTTAAACCTCCCGGATCAAAGTTTTTTCGTGATGTGCTTGCTAGCTTCCATATTAACTCTTTATTCCTTGCACCTGTTGAATATACTAACCTTTATTTCCATTCATTTCAGAGCCAAATCTAGGCCCAGTAAAAAGGCCAAATTGAACACACCGGCTGATGATAACCCGGCCACTGAACCGGAAGAGACCCCAGAATAGTTTGAGCCGAATGTTGATGCTACTCTTGATGATTCGCCACCGGAACATCATGAAACCTTTGTTGAACAGATGGAAGATGATCCGACCGGCCATGCTACTGACCCGCCAAGTCCAGCCAAAGCTACAGATAAACTGCCAAGCCCAGTCAAAGCAGCTGATGACCAATCAGATGATGTCATCATTACTGGTTTAGGCTACACAACTCCTGGCAACCCCACTGCTTTATCAAAACATAGTGCCAAGGAAGAATTTGCTGCTATGGATAAGGGCAAGTGGAAAACAGATTTGGAAAGCTATGCCCACCTCAGCGCCCAAGATATATCCATTCTTGGTTTTTAAACCGCCTGTACACAAGCCGCGACTATGAAGCCGGTTTAGTGAACCTGATGAAAGAGCGATATGAGGTAAATAATGTTACTCTGCATAATAGTTTCTCTTGTGTCCAATTTCTAATATCAATTCCAGTAGCCCCCAAGGGTTGGTGTATGATGTCAACGTAAACCGAGACTTCATAATACTTCAAATTTGCCTGCGTAGCCCCCAAGGGTCGGTTTATCCTGCCAGGATGAACCGGGACTTTAGATTATGAATCTTGCAATTTTTTGCTTGTGTACCCCTAGGGACCGGTTTATACCTTTAGGATGAATCGGTACCTTTCTTGATAATCATCGTTATAATCCGATTGAAGAGGAACAAATCCATAACCTTGACTTGAACAAATATGCATTAGCCCCCAAGTGCCAAGTGTATAACTTGTTATGTGCTTGGGACTTAAAATGTCAGCTGATAAAAAGCAATATGCATTAGCCCCCAAGTGCCAAGTGTATAACTTGTTATGTGCTTGGGACTTCAAATATGCACTACCAACTCATTAAATGTCTCTTGAAGGCTGATCTGAGCAAAAAGGAATCTCAAATCACCGACCTTCAGGAAAATATCAAGTCCCAGCAAGCAGAAACTTCCAAGGCTAAAGAAGAGCTGACTCTGCTAAAAGGAAAGCTTTAAAAGCGAACGGGCAAGGTGGGACGCTAAAAAAGCAACTCTGCTAAAGCGAGCGGAGGATGCTGAAACAACTCTTAATCCGGTAGCAGACAAACTAACTGGCTTGAAGCGGCAAATCAATGCCACGACCACTGATGTGTTTGGTAAGTACCCTTATTGCCAGCTGTTTAACATGTATTATCCTATGAACTGCCGGTTTATCGACGTGCATAATGATGCAGGATCTCGCATTACCCATCTGGGCTCTGAAATGCAGAAGAAATTGAAGGCTGCCTATACTCTTATAGAGCAATTATATACCGGCGTGCAATGGATCATTTGTACTGCCTCTCATAACAAACCGTCCCCAAACTTGATCAAGGAAACATTAGAGAAGCTGTCCATGCTGCCTGCCCGATTTAAAGAGTTAAAAAGATCAGCCACAAGGGCAGGTGCTCTAACTGCGCTAATCAGGGCTAAAGCATGGATCTCTGAGCCTTGGCGAAGGAAATGCGCCCATTAGCGAGCAAAGCGGCTGAAGAAATGGATCTTTCTCATTACCAGTCGATTTATGACGCTGACAACAAATGAGTTAATGCGCCAACTCATGATGTGGAAAATCTTATCCCGCCAATCCGTAAGCATACCTACGCCCCTGATGTTGATCCCTCCACACTTATAAGCGATGAAGCTGTATTCAAGGCCCTAACTGGAATTGACTGGGCAACCATTGACTTCCAGCCGCTGGGTGGAGAGAAGGAGGATGAACCGGCACAGGATGATCCACAACCGTCAAGTCAGCCCAGCGAAGAGTCATGATCCGAAGGCCGGTTTAGCCTTCTACATACTGCAACACTTCTTGAAAACAATTATCCTTTTGGGCATCAGAACGCCTTGTAATAGGCTAGTTTAAACACCTGATCTGCTATGCCATCGTGCATATTCGTTTTGCATGACACTGCTAATCCACCATGATTATGCTATGCAGTTTTATTTAACCTGTCTCTGCATAAAACAAGTGTAAAGTGTCCTAGCGGTTTACCGCCGGACGGGTCATAATGCCCAACATATAACCAGGGTTTATAACCAAAGTTGTACTTAATCAAATATGAAAGATATCATACCTGTGATATTTTATCACACTGCTTGATCAGCAAGGTAGTATAATAAGGGTGATAACCCATAACTTGAACAGTGATATTCCTCAGCTGTTGCCGGTTTACGAACTGGCCCAGACCAAGTTTAACTAGGATAAATAAATTACATTCATAAAGCATTATAAACCAAAGAAAAAATCAAAAAAGTTTGAAATAGTCATAATTGTGGTGTTACAATGATCAAGAGGGTTAAAGCGATGGTTCGAATACGACCAAAGCCCCCAAGTGATTTCCCTGGTGGCCTTATGCCTATCAAGAGGTGTAGCTATGGTTTGAATACGACCAAGCCCCCAAGTGATTTCCCTGGTGGCCTTATGCCTATCAAGAGGTGTAGCTACGGTTCGAATACGACCAAGCCCCCAAGTGATTTCCCTGGTGGCCTTATGCCTATCAAGAGGTGTAGCTATGGTTCGAATACGACCAAGCCCCCAAGTGATTTCCCTGGTGGCCTTATGCCTATCAAGAGGTGTAGCTATGGTTCGAATATGACCAAGCCCCCAAGTGATCTTGTGAGCTGTGATATTGGCTTGATAGTCGGATTACCAAGGTAACAGAGCTGTGCTCTTATAATATGGGCTTGATAGCCGGATTACCAAGGTAACAGAGTTGTGCTCTTATAATATGGGCTGGATAGCCGGATTACCATGGTAACAGAGCTGTGCTCTTATAATATGGGCTTGATAGCCGGATTACCAAGGTAATAGAGCTGTGCTCTTATAATATGGGCTTGATAGCCAGATTACGAAGGTAACAGAGCTGTGCTCTTATAATATGGGCTTGATAGCCGGATTACCAAGGTAATCAGAAACTCATGTAAGAAAATGACAGAAGCCCTGCTTTAGCAAGGATGTCGGTTTATTATATCAATCATAATATATACATTGTTTTAAATATGTACATACGGGAGCCTATGGCTCACGTGTAGTATGGCCTAAGCTGAGCAATGTTCCAGGGCCGGCGGGTCTCCTCCTCCGACGTGCGTGAGTCCTTGTGGTCTCGAACATCGACAAGGTAATATGACCCATTTTTTAGATTCTTGCTGACCACAAAGGGTCCTTCCCAAGGCGGGGATAGCTTGTGCATATCAGTCTGATCTTGGATGAGCCGGAGCACCAGATCACCTTCTTGAAAAGTTCTAGTTTTAACCCGGCGGCTGTGGTAACGGCGCTGGTCTTGCTGGTAAATCACCGAACGAGCTGCTGCGATATCACGCTCTTCATCTAACAGGTTAAGTGCTTCCTGACATGCCTTTTCATTGTCAGCTTCAACATAAGCCGCCACACGGGGTGAGTCATGACAGATGTCACTAGGGAGAACTGCTTCTGCTCCATAAACCATGAAAAAGGGCGTATAACCCGTAGACCGGTTGGGGTGGTATTAATGCTCCATAATACGGAAGGTAACTCCTCGACCCAACAACCCAGCGTCCTCTGCAAAGGAACCATAAGCTGGGGTTTAATACCTCTCAAGATCTCTTGATTGGCTCTCTCAGCTTGACCATTAGGCTAGGGGTGAGCTAGTGATGATATATCAAGCCGGATATGCTCACGTTGACAAAAATCTTCCATAGCTCCCTTGGAAAGGTTAGTGCCATTGTCAGTGATAATGCTATGTGGAAAGCCAAAGCGGAAAATCACTTTCTTCATGAATTGAATCGTCGTCGCTGCATCACATTTGCCCACTGGCTCGGCCTCTACCCACTTAGTAAACTTGTCAACTGCCACCAGGAGGTGGGTCTTCTTATCCTCGGATCTCTTAAAGGGCCCCACCATATCAAGCCCCCAAACTGCAAACAGCCAAGTGATTGGAATCATCCTTAACTCCTGAGCCGGAACATGAGCTCGACGTGCAAATTTTTGACAACGGTCACACCTTCTGACCAAGTCCTCAGCATCGGCATGAGCCGTCAACCAATAAAAACCATGATGAAAAGCTTTGGCAACTGATACGTCCATTTTGCATCATGCTTTTATATCGATATTTATAGCATTATGGGCTGTTATTTCACATTATGTCACAATACTTATGGCTATTCTCTCTTATTTTACAAGGTTTACATAAGGAGAGAGAATACCGGCAGCTGGAATTCTGGGCTGGAAAAGGAGCAAATATTAAAGACCTATTCTGCACAACTCCAAAAGTCCTGAAACTCCACGGAATACCTTATAATAAATAACAAAAAATCCTCGCCAAAGATGAAGACCAGGGGGCCCACACCCTATACATGAGGGTGGGCCCCCCTAGGGAGCCCCCCTACCTCGTGGGCCCCCTGGTGGCTCTCCGATGACCATCTTCTGCTATATGAAGTCTTTCGTCGAGAAAAAAATAAGAAGCAACCTTTCGGGGCGAAACTCCACCGCCACAAGGCGGAACCTTGGCGGATCCAATCTAGAGCTCCGGCAGAGCTGTTCTGCCGAGGAAACTTCCCTCCCGGAGGGGGAAATCATCGCCATCGTCATCACCAACGCTCCTCTCATCGGGAGAGGGCAATCTCCATCAACATCTTCATCAGCACCATCTCATCTCAAAACCCTAGTTCATCTCTTGTATCCAATTCTTGTCTCCAAGTCCGGGATTGGTGCTAGTAGGTTGCTAGTAGTGTTAATTACTCCTTGTAGTTGATGCTAGTTGGTTTAATTGGTGGAAGATCATATGTTCAGATCCTTTATGCATATTATTACCCCTCTGATTACGAACATGAATATGATTTGTGAGTAGTTACGTTTGTTCCTGAGGACAAGGGAGAAGTCTTGCTATTAGTAGTCATGTGAATTTGGTATTCGTTCGATATTTTGATGAGATGTATGTTGTCTAGCCTCTAGTGGTGTTATGTGAACGTCGACTACAGAACACTTCACCATTATTTGGGCCTAGAGGAAGGCATTGGGAAGTAATAAGTAGATGATGGGTTGCTAGAGTGACAGAGCTTAAACCCTAGTTTATGCGTTGCTTCGTAAGGGGCTGATTTGGATCCATATGTTTCATGCTATGGTTAGGTTTACCTTAATACTTTTGTTGTAGTTGCGGATGCTTGCAATAGAGGTTAATCATAAGTGGGATGCTTGTTCAAGTAAGAACAGCACCCAAGCACCGGTCCACCCACATATCAAATTATCAAAGTACCGAACATGAATCATATGAACGTGATGAAAACTAGCTTGACGATATTCCCATGTGTCCTCGGGAGCGCTTTTCCTTATATAAGAGTTTGTCCAGGCCAGTCCTTTGCTACAAAAAGGATTGGGCCACCTTGCTGCACTTTATTTACTTTTGTTACTTGTTGCTCGTTACAAATTATCTTATCACAAAACTATCTGTTACCACTTATTTCAGTACTTGCAGAGAATACCTTGCTGAAAACCGCTTATCATTTCCTTCTGCTCCTCGTTGGGTTCGACACTCTTACATATCTAAAGGACTACGATAGATCCCCTATACTTGTGGGTCATCAAGACTCTTTTCTGGCGCCGTTGCTGGGGAGTGAAGCGCCTGTGGTAGGTGGAATTTGGTAAGGAAAAATTTATATAGTGCGCTGAAATTTACTGCCACTTGTTACTATGGAAAGTAATCCTCTGAGGGGCTTGTTCGGGGTATCTTCACCCCGACCAGTAGAGCAAAGAGTTGCTCCTCTACCTACTGAACCTATTGAAAATGAAATTCCTTATGAGTATCCTTCGGGTATGATAGAAAAAACTTCTAGCTAATCCTTTTACAGGAGATGGAACAAAGCATCCTGATGAACACCTAATATATGTGGATGAAGTTTGTGGATTATTTAAGCTTGCAGGTATACCAGATGATGTTGCTAAGACGAATCTCTTCCCTTTATCTTTGAAGGGAGACACATTGACATGGTATAGGCTATGTGATGATACGAGATCATGGAACTATAGAAGATTGAAATTGGAATTTCATCAAAAGTATTACCCTATGCATCTTGTTCATCGTGACCGTAATTATATATATAATTTTTGGCCTCACGAAGGAGAAAGCATCGCTCAAGCTTGGGGGAGGCTTAAATCAATGTTATATTCATGCCCCAATCATGAGCTCCCAAGAGAAACAATTCTTCAAAAAAATTATGCTCGGCTTTCTGAAAATAATCGCATCATGCTCGATACTTCTTGTGCTGGCTCTTTTATGATGAAGACTATTGGATTTAGATGGGATTTATTGGATAGAATTAAATGCAACTCTGAAGATTGGGATCTCAACAAAGGTAAGGAGTCAGGTATGACACCTAAGTTTGATTGTGTCAAATCTTTTATGGATACCGATATTTTCCGTAAGTTTAGCACTAAATATGGACTTGATTCTGAGATATTCGCCTCTTTCTGTGAATCTTTTTCTACTTATGTTGATCTCCCTAAGGAGAAGTGGTTTATATATCATCCTCCCATAGAAGTAAAAGTTGCTGCACCAATTAAAGTTGAAGAAAAGACTGTCACTTATAATGATCCTATTGTTCCTACTAGTTATGTTGAGAAACCACCTTTCCCTGTTAGGATAAAGGATCATGCTAAAGCTTCAACTGTGGTTCGTAAAAGAAATATTAAAACATATACACCTCCTGAGCAAGTTAAAGTTGAACCTAATATTGCTATTGTTAAAGATCTCTTGTCTGATAATATAGATGGGCATGTTATTTACTTCTGTAATGAAACTACTAGAATTGCTAAACCCCGTGATACAGATAAACCTAGACCTGTGGTAGGCATGCCTGTTATTTCTGTTAAAATAGGAGATCATTGTTATCATGGCTTATGTGATATGGGTGCCAGTGCTAGTGCAATACCTATTGACTTATACAAAAGAAATTATGCATGACATTGCACCTGTTGAGTTAGAAGAAATTGATGTTACTATTAAACTTGCTAATAGAGATACTATTTCACCAATGGGAATTGTTAGAGATGTTGAAGTCTTGTGTGGGAGAACTAAATATCCTGCTGATTTTCTTGTTCTTGGTTCCCCACAAGATAGCTTTTGTCCCATTATATTTGGTAGACCCTTCTTGAATACTGTTAATGCTACCATAGATTGCACAAGGGATGTTGTTACTGTCGGCTTAGATGATATGACTCATGAATTTAATTTCTCTAAATTTAGTAAACAACACCGTGAAGAAGAATTGCCTAGTAAGGACGAAATCATTGGTCTTGCTTCTATTGTCGTACCTCCTAGTGATCGTTTAGAACAATATTTGCTAGACCATGAGAATGATATGTTTATGAATGAAAGAAGGGAAATAGATGAAGTATTCTTTAAATAGGAACCTATTCTGAAACACAATTTGCCTGTTGAAATCCTAGGGGACCCCCCTCCACCTAAGGGTGATCCCGTGTTTGAGCTTAAACCGTTGCCTGATAATCTTAAATATGCTTATCTTGATGAAAAGAAGATATATCCTGTTATTAATAGTGCTAACCTTTCAGAGCATGAAGAAGAAAGATTATTGAAAACTCTGAAGAAGCACCATGCTTCTATTGGATATACTCTTGATGATCTTAAGGGAATTAGTCCCACTCTATGTCAACATAAAATAAATTTGGAAGCAGATGCCAAACCAGTTCGTGATCCTCAACGACGTCTGAATCCTAAAATGAAAGAAGTGGTAAGAAAAGAAATACTAAAGCTTCTGGAGGCAGGTATAATTTGTCCCGTTGCTGATAGTCAGTGGGTAAGTCTTGTTCATTGTGTCCCTAAGAAGGGAGGTATTACTATTGTTCCTAATGATAAAGATGAATTGATTCCACAAAGAATTATTACAGGTTATAGGATGGTAATTGATTTCTGCAAATTAAATAAGGCTACTAAGAAAGATCATTACCCCTTACCTTTTATCGATCAAATGCTAGAAAGATTATGCAAACATACACATTATTGCTTTCTAGAGGGTTATTCTGGTTTCTCTAAATACCTGTGTCGGCTAAAGATCAATCAAAGACTACTTTTACATGCCCTTTTGGTACTTTTGCTTATAGACGTATGCCTTTTGGTTTATGTAATGCACCTGCTACCTTTCAAAGATGCATGATGGCTATATTCTCTGACTTTTGTGAAAAGATTTGTGAGGTTTTCATGGATGACTTTTCCGTCTATGGATCTTCTTTTGATGATTGCTTGAGCAATCTTGATCAAGTTTTGCAGAGATGTGAAGAAACTAATCTTGTCTTGAATTGGGAAAAGTGCCACTTTATGGTTAATGAAGGTATTGTCTTGGGGAATAAAGTTTCTGAAAGAGGTATTGAAGTTGATAAAGCCAAGGTTGATGCTATTGAAAAGATGCCATGTCCCAAGGACATCAAAGGTATAAGAAGTTTCCTTGGTCACGTCGGATTTTATAGGAGGTTCATTAAGGACTTCTCAAAAATTTCTCGGCCTCTGACTAATTTATTACAAAAAGATATACCATTTGTCTTTGATGATGATTGTGTAGAAGCATTTGAAATACTTAAGAAAGCATTAGTCTTTGCACCTATTGTTCAGCCACCTGATTGGAATTTACCCTTTGAAATTATGTGTGATGCTAACGATTATGTTGTAGGTGTTGTTCTAGGGCAAAGAGTTGATAAGAAATTAAATGTTATCCATTATGCTAGTAAGACTCTAGATAATGCTCAAAGAAATTATGCTACTACTGAAAAAGAACTTTTAGCAGTTGTATTTGCTTGTGATAAGTTCAGACCTTATATTGTTGATTCTAAAGTAACTATCCACACTGATCATGCTGCTATTAAATATCTTATGGAGAAGAAAGATGCTAAACCTAGACTTATGAGATGGGTTGCCTTGCTACAAGAATTTGATTTGCATACTGCTGATAGAAAAGGAGCTGAGAACCTCGTTGCAGACAACTTATCTAGGTTAGAGAATGTTCTTGATGACCCACTACCTATTGATGATAGCTTTCCTGATGAACAATTAAATGTCATAAGAACATCCCGTAGTACTCCTTGGTATGCTGATTATGCTAATTACATTGTTGCTAAATTCATACCACCTAGCTTCACATACCAACAAAAGAAAAGGTTCTTCTATGATTTGAGACATTACTTTTGGGATGACCCACATATTTATAAAGAAGGAGTAGATGGTGTTATTAGACGTTGTGTACCTAAGCATGAACAGGAACAGATCCTACGCAAGTGCCACTCCGAAACTTATGGAGGACACCACGCGGGAGATAGAACTGCACATAAGGTATTGCAATCTGGTTTTCATTAGCCTACTCTCTTCAAGGATGCCCATAAGTTTGTCCTATCTTGTGATGAATGTCAAAGAATTGGTAATATTAGTAGACGTCAAGAAATGCCTTTGAATTATTCACTTGTTATTGAACCATTTGATGTTTGGGGCTTTGATTATATGGGACCTTTTCCTGCCTCTAATGGATATACACATATTTTAGTTGTTGTTGATTACGTTACTAAGTGGGTAGAAGCTATTCCAACTAGTAGTGCTGATCATAACACTTCTATTAAAATGCTTAAAGAAGTTATTTTTCCGAGGTTTGCAGTCCCTAGATATTTAATGGCTGATGGTGGTTCACATTTTATTCATGGTGCTTTCCGTAAAATGCTTGCTAAATATGACGTCAATCATAGAATTGCATCTTCGTATCACCCACAGTCTAGTGGTCAAGTAGAATTGAGTAATAGAGAACTCAAACTAATTTTGCAAAAGACTGTCAATAGGTCTAGAAAGAATTGGTCCAAGAAAATTGATGATGCATTATGGGCCTATAGAACTGCATATAAAAATCCTATGGGTATGTCTCCGTATAAAATGGTATATGGAAAAGCATGTCACTTACCTCTCGAACTAGAACATAAAGCATATTGGGCTATTAAAGAGCTCAATTATGATTTCAAACTTGCCGGTGAGAAGAGGTTATTTGATATTAGCTCACTTTATGAATGGAGAACCCAAGCTTATGAAAATGCCAAGTTGTTTAAAGAAAAGGTTAAAAGATGGCATGACGAAAGGATACAAAAGCGTGAGTTTAATGTAGGTGATTATGTACTGTTATACAACTCTCGTTTAAGATTTTTTTTGCAGGAAAACTTCTGTCTAAATGGGAAGGCCCCTATGTTATCGAGGAGGTCTATCATTTCGGTGCCATAAAAATCAACAGCTTCAAAGGCACAAATCCGAAGGTGGTAAACGGTCAAAGAATCAAACATTATGTCTCAGGTAATCCCATAAATGTTGAAACCAATATTATTGAAACCGTAACCCCGGAGGAATACATAAGGGACACTTTCCAGAATGTTTCAGACTCCGAAAAGGAATAGGTATGTGGTACGGTAAGTAAACCGACTCCAAAACAATTTTTATGGCAACATTTCTCTGTTTTGGAATATTTAGAAAAATAGAAAATTAAGTAGCAGTCTGTCACAGCCCTAGAATTTGCTTGTAGCTAATTACCTGAGTGAGCATCATGCATCATGTCTAAATTCTGAAAGTTGAATTGAGGTTAGTTGAAACCCTCATAAATCACTTCAAAAATAATCAACATTAAAATCTTTTCAAAGAAGTCCAAGAAAATGTTCCTCTTAGTCTCTGAAAATATGGGCAAGAGGTAAAACTTAAAACAATATTTTTGGAATCTCAGAGATATTTATTTTGGGCCTTTGAATTAAATCAATAACTAATTGCATTGGATATATATTTATTTATTAATTAATATATGTCCAATAATTCTGATCTTTGGTGAAGGGCTTTGGAATAATCCAACTAGTTCCTACAAGAATTATCAGAAGCAACAAAAATGATTTAGTGTCTAAAACTAAATCAAAACAAATTACAGAAAATGCCAAACAGAAAGAATTAGAAAAGAGAGAGAGAGAGAGAGACAGAGAAGAGCTCACCTGGCGCTCACCTGGCATGGCCCAGCACGGCCCAGCCCACCAGAGCCAGGCGCCAGTCGTCTCCTTCCTTTGCCAGGAGGACGACGGTGTGGCGCACGCACAGGAGGCGAAGCCACCTCCTGCTTCCACCTCCTTCTTCCTCCCCACTTCGATCTGACGCGCTTGGAAACGCCCGAGCCCCCTGGTCCTTCCCCTCTCACGCAGCTCACTCTCCTCTCCTCTCCCTCGCTCTCTCCCGCGACGGCCAACGCGGCCATGGAAGCGCCGCCGTGAACCACCGCGCTCCCCGACCCCCTCTCGCCTTCCCGTGTTGCATGGAAGCTCCGCCACTGTCGCCTACGCCTTCTGCACCGAGCCAAGCGAGCCAGGAAGCCCTGCATCGTCCTCGGCGTCGTCTTCTTCAACCTCGGCCACCGGATATCGCCACCATCGTTCGCCACCGTCCACGCTTCCCCAAGGTCGCCGACCAGCTCTCTGGATCCGCCGTGAGCTCCTCTACCTAGCCCTCTACTTCCCGTGCTTGATTGCGCCGCGTAGCCACCGCCCCCTTCGAGCCCGAGCGCTCCTCGCCGTCGGCCATGTCGCCGTCGTGGCTACGGCCGTGCAAGCACGCGTTCGAGCGCACCACCGCACTCAGTGCGTCCTCAGGAGCCTAACACACACACTACCTCGCCCTGCCATGAACCGTAGCCCTCTTTCCCTCTCCGCCCGAACTCTGGCGCCGCCGCGAGCTCTGCTCCGGCGAGCTTCGGCCACCCTGCGCCCTGCTGCTGCCTCTACTCGATGCGGCCGAGCGAGGGCTTTCTCCTGGTGTCCCCAGTGCGCCAAACGGTGACCCGCACGAGAAACCCGAGCAATTCCGGCGAAGCCCCGCCGCGTATTTGGTCGCCGCCGGCCAAGCTCCGGTGAGCTGACGTGGCGCTGGCTTAATTAGTGCTAATGACCCTGCTAAAACTCCCAAGAGCCACTGCCATGTGGGCCCAGTGCCTGTTTAGTTTAACTTAATGTTCTATTTAGATTAGTTATTAACCCAGCTGGTCCCACACGTCAGTTTGACTTGCTGATGTGGCCTTTGACTGGCCCCACACGTCAGCGACTCATGCCAGCGGTGTGTCACTGACCAGTAGGCCCCACAGGTCAGGTTTGACCTGGACCACCCCCGTTGACCTGCTGACGTCACAGTGACGTAGTGCTGACGCAATTAATGATTTTCTGGTTTTAAAAATAATCAGGAAATTCCAGAAAATGCCCAAAACTTCCAAAATTCATAGAAATTAAACCGTAACTTCAAATGAAATAAATTATATATGAAAAATGATCAGAAAAATATGAAGAATCTGTTTATGCCATGATCATGCATGTTTGAACAAGTTAACCTCACTGAATAGGAAAAATTATGATTAGGGCAACTTATGAAATAACATTTGGAATTGGAATTTGATCTTGTTTGAGTTCCACTTCAATTAGATTGGCTAGATATTGCACTAGGTCAATTCAGTACCTTAATATGTCATATAATTCATCCGCTTGTGCATTGCATTAATTGAATGTTGTTTATGTTCCCTTGCCGGTAATTGTGCCCTCTCGATAGACGTGGTTCCGACGACTTGATCGATGACACCGATGAAGAACTATATTATCTTCAGAAGTGCCAGGAAAGCAAAACTCCCTTGTTCATGCCGATACAATCCCACTCTCTCGCTCCTGCTCTCTTTTACTACATTAGGACAACAATGATTCAACTGTTACATGCTGCGGTAGCTGAACCCCTTTTCCTCTGCATGACCTGCCATTGCCACAGTAAATAGATGAAACCCACTAGCATGAGTAGGAGTTGTTTGAGACCGGATGTGCCTACTCATTCATGCTTGTTTGTCATGCTTGCTACTGCTTAGAGTTGAGTCGGGTCTGATTCATCGGGAATGAATTGGAATGGTGATGAACATGTCCTACTGTGTGTGAGCTAAGTGTGTGAACACGATTTGGTAAAGGTAGCGGTGAGAGGCCATGTAGGAGTACATGGTGGGTTGTCTCATTGAAGCCGTCCTCAGGAACTGAGTTTTGTGTTTGTGATCCATGAAACAGCTACTACCACGCATTGGGCCCGAAACCAATGGACCCTCTCGACTTATTAACTGCCCTTGCCCTCTGTCCAGGAGTTGCAACTAGTTTCTGGTGTTTGTAGGATATGTGTTGGCGGCTGTGCGTAGCGCTGACCCTAGGGGTGGGCTATGATGTGGTAGATACACCGTGGCACGGTGTACCGGGCGCCCGTTTGGTGTCTCGGGAACCCTGCACACATCGTTTGGGGCTGTGAGCGAAACTCCGGTCGGATCTCCTCGCGGATGGAACCCGAATAGGCGATAAACCTGGACTAGAGACTTGTGTGGTTCGTCAGGTCGTGGCCGACTCCCTCGCCAGGCTTCCGCTTGAAGGTTGCCGAGTTACACGACGTGTACATGGTGGTAAGTGGCGAGAGCGTGTGTGAAGAAGTACACCCCTGCAGGGTTATAAATGATCTATTCGAATAGTCGTGTCCGTGGTAAAGGACTTCTGGGTTGCCTATAACAGTTCATAGACAAGTGAAAGTGGATACTCTAAAACTCGCAAGATAAGTGTGAGTGCTATGGATGGCCTTCTCATAGGGAGACGGGAGCAGATCCATAGTGGTGTATTGAATGGTGAATATGTGGACTTGTGTGCGCCACCTCAAAGAGTTGCTTGTTGTCGTAGTTCAGGTTAGCCACTGAGTCAAAGCTGGCTTGCTGCAGTTAAACTCCACTACCCCTTTGTTGATACAGATGCATATGTAGTTAGTTCTGATGTAAGTCTTGCTGAGTACAATTGTACTCACATTTGTTTAATTTATGTTTTGCAGAGAGACGCCAGTCTCGCTAGTAGTTCCCTGTGGGCTTCGACGTTTAGCTTGATACCTCAGCTACAATCGTGTGCCCTCGGCAGGATCTGGTAGATAGTCAGGCTTCTTAGCCTTTTTCATTTGTAGATGTCTGTACTCAGACATGTTAAGCTTCCGCATGTGCTTGATTGTATGCTATGATTGTTGGGTCATGAGACCCATGTTTGTAATATCTCGCTCCTCGGAGCCTAATGAATAAATGTTTGAGTCGTAGAGTCTTGTTGTGATGCCATGTTGTATTTACACATGTCGAGCATATTGTGTGTATGATTGAAATTCTTGGTATGTGTGGGATCCGACAATCTAGTTGTTTATCCTTGGCAGCCTCTCTTATGGGGAAATGTAGTCTTGTGCTTCCATGAGCCATAGTAGTCCGCTACATCCTGGTTCACTGGAGTCCTGCTAGCCCAGCACTACTGCTCCGGAACACTTGACTGGCTGGCATGTGTTTCACTTCGTTCCTGTGTCTGTCCCTTCGGGGAAATCTCACGCGGTGACGTCCGGAGTCCTGCCTAGCCTGCTACAGCCCGGGATCCCGGAGTCCTGTTAGCCCAGTGCTACAGCCCGGATTCACACGCTGCTGACCGACATGCTCGATGTGATTCATGTATGCCTCTCCTCATAGGTTAGTGCCGCTTCGGGTTCACGACTAGCCATGTCGGCCCAGGTTCTCTGTCATATGGATGCTAGCGACACTATCATATACGTGAGCCAAAAGGCGCAAATGGTCCCGGGCCATGGTAAGACGACACCCGTGGGAATACCGTGCGTGAGGCCGCAAAGTGATATGAGGTGTTACCGGCTAGACCGATGTGACTTGGAATCGGGGTCCTGACACAGTCCGGCAAGGACACGAGGGCCCCACGAGGGTGGAGGGCGCGCCCTACCCCCCTGGGCGCGCCCCCTACCTCGTGAGCACCTCGTGTGCCTTTCGGACTCCGTTTTCTTGCATGATACGTATTTTGGTCGGTAAAAGTTCACTATATATTCTCCCGAAGGTTTTGACTCCCGTATCACGCAAATATCCTTTGTTCTTGTTTTGGGCTGTTCTCTGTCAGGGTTATCAAGGCCAGGCATCTTGTCGTTTCCCTCCTCCAACAACGGTGACAAAGATGCCTGGCTAATGAAGATAGAGCTGACGAGGGAAGAACCCATGGAGATTAACAAGGATGAAGGGATTAAGAAGGCCATGGAGAACCAAGCTCCGGCAACAGAAGACATCCTTCAACTTGATCACAACCTTCTTACCCCAACTGAGATCGAAGCTTTCCAGATGATTGAGTTAACTCGTATTCAAAACAAGTATCTCACAAGTGAAAATATTTTGTTGAAGGAGCATATCTTTGCACTCAAGGGCATTATTCGCAAGCTAGAGGACCTCTTACGCTCGATGTGCGACTATCCATCACCTCCATCTTCACCAACCAAGGAGATATAATAACATGGGTATGGGCACTCCCCTTGGCAACAACCAAGCTTGGGGGAGGTGCCCCGGTATCATATCACAATCACAACTCCTATCTTTACCGTTTTCCTTAGTTCGATCCTATTAGTAGTATTTTGATCTAGTAGAATAAAGTTTATGGCATGATCTAGTTTTAAGTTTTGCTTTATGATCTCTCTATGTAATCGAGTCTGCGAGCTATATAATAAAGATTAGTGTTGAGTCAAGGGCTTGATTTTCTTGCTATGATCTTTGGTGAATAAAAGAAAAGAGAAAAAGAATAAGAAGAAACAAAAGTTCATATTGATCTTATTGATAGTAATGACTTCACATAGAAAGAGTGTGATGATTAAAAGTTGTTGGGAGTTGGCAGACATAGCTTTGGTCATTGTTGCAATTAATAGGAAGTAATAAGGAAAGAGAGGTTTCACATATAAATATACTATTATTGACATCTTTCATGATTGGGAGCACTCATCAAAATATGACATGCTAAAGAGTTGATGTTGGACAAGGAAGACAACGTAATGGGTTATGTTTTATCATATCTGAGATAAAGTATGTTGTCATGGATCATCCAACATGTTGAGCTTGCCTTTCCCCCTCATGCTAGCCAAATTATCAGCACCAAGTAGAGATACTACTTGTGCTTCCAAATACCCTTAAACCAGTTTTGCCATGAGAGTCCACCATATCTACCTATGGATTGAGTAAGATCCTTCAAGTAAGTTGTCATCGGTGCAAAGCAATAAAAATTGCTCTAAATATGTATGATTAGTGTGGGAGAAATAAGCTTTATACGATCTTGTGATGTGGAGGTAATAAAAGCGACGGACTGTATAATAAAGGTTCATATCACAAGGGGCAATATAAAGTGACATTCTTTCGCATTAAGATTTTGTGCATCCAACCATAAAAGCGCATGGCAACCTCTGCTTCCCTCTTAAAAGATCGTGGATGTCGCCTAGAGGGAGTGAATAGGCGCTTTAAAATAATTACGGTTTAGGCTAGAACAAATGCGGAATAAACCTAGCGATTAATTTGTCAAGCACAAAACCTAAAACAACTAGGCTCACCTGTGTGCACCAACAACTTATGCTAAGCAAGATAAGCTACTAGGTGATAGCAAGATATATGACAAAGAACAATATGGCTATCTCAAAGTAAAGTGCATAAGTAAAGGGCTTGGGTAAGAGATAACCGAGGCACGTGGAGACGATGATGTATCCCGAAGTTCACACCCTTGCGGATGCTAATCTCCGTTTGGAGCGGTGTGGAGGCACAATGCTCCCCAAGAAGCCATTAGGGCCACCGTAATCTCCTCACGCCCTCGCACAATGCAAGATGTTGTGATTCCACTAAGGGACCCTTGAGGGCGGTCACTGAACCCGTACAAATGGCAACCCTTGGGGGAGGTCACCGAACCCGTACACTATGGCAACCCTTGGGGGCGGTCACCGGTACCCGTCAAATTGCTCGGGGCGATCTCCACAACCTAATTGGAGACCCCGACGCTTGCTCGGAGCTTTACACCACAATGATTGAGCTCCGAACACCACCAACCGTCTAGGGCGCCCAAGCACCCAAGAGGAACAAGCTCAAGGGTACCAAGCACCCAAGAGTAATAATCTTCTCAACTTGTAACTTCCACGTATCACCGTGGAGAACTCAAAGCGATGCACCAAATGCAATGGCAAGGGCACACGGAGTGCCCAAGTCCTTCTCTCTCAAATCCCACCGAAGCAACTAATGCTAGGGAGGAAAATGAGAGGAAGAACAAGAAAGAGAACACAAAGAAATCCAAGATCTAGATCCAAGGGGTTCCCCTCATATAGAGGAGAAAGTGATTGGTGGAAATGTGGATCTAGATCTCCTCTCTCTTTTCCCTCAAAAACTAGCAAGAATCCATGGAGGGATTGAGAGTTAGCAAGCTCGAAGAAGGTCAACAATGGGGGAAGAACACAAGCTCAAAGGATAAGGTTCATTGGGGAAGAAGACCCCCTTTTATAGGAGGGGGTAAATCCAACCGTTATCCTCACAACCCGCATAGAGCGGTACTACCGCTAGGGCGGAAGAAGACCTTTGAAAAACAACAGCGAGGAGGCAAAAGGCCAGTAGAACCGCCGGAGCGGTACAACCGCTCGTCCTCACGGTACTATCGCTCGTCCTCACGGTACTACCGCTAGGGATCGCGGTACTACTGCTTGCGAGCAGTACTAACAAAAATACATCCGTATTTTATTTTTATCGAAGCCTCTACCTCTAAACATGGGGACATATTTATTGTTATCGGCTTTCGCTTGAGGACAAGCGAGGTCTAAGCTTGGGGGAGTTGATACGTCCATTTTGCATCATGCTTTTATATCGATATTTATTGCATTATGGGCTGTTATTTCACATTATGTCACAATACTTATGGCTATTCTCTCTTATTTTACAAGGTTTACATAAGGAGGGAGAATGCCGGCAGCTGGAATTCTGGGCTAGAAAAGGAGCAAATATTAGAGACCTATTCTGCACAACTCCAAAAGTCCTGAAACTCCACGGAATACCTTATAATAAATAATGAAAAATCCTTGCCAAAGATGAAGACCAGGGGCCCCACACCCTGTCCACGAGGGTGGGGGCGCCCCCCCCCTAGGGCGCGCCCCCTACCTCGTGGGCCCCCTGGTGGCTCTCCGATGACCATCTTCTGCTATATGAAGTCTTTCGTCAAGAAAAAAATAAGAAGCAACCTTTTGGGACGAAACTCCGCCGCCACGAGGCGGAACCTTGGCGGATCCAATCTGGAGCTCCGGGAGAGCTGTTCTGCCGGGGAAACTTCCCTCCCGGAGGGGGAAATCATCGCCATCATCATCACCAACGCTCCTCTCATCGGGAGAGGGCAATCTCCATCAACATCTTCATCAGCACCATCTCATCTCAAAACCCTAGTTCATCTCTTGTATCCAATTCTTGTCTCCAAGTCCGGGATTGGTGCTAGTAGGTTGCTAGTAGTGTTAATTACTCATTGTAGTTGATGCTAGTTGGTTTAATTGGTGGAAGATCATATGTTCAGATCCTTTATGCATATTATTAGCCCTCTGATTATGAACATGAATATGCTTTGTGAGTAGTTATGTTTGTTGCTGAGGACAAGGGAGAAGTCTTGCTATTAGTAGTCATGTGAATTTGGTATTCGTTCGATATTTTGATGAGATGTATGTTGTCTAGCCTCTAGTGGTGTTATGTGAACGTCGACTACATAACACTTCACCATTATTTGGGCCTAGAGGAAGGCATTGGGAAGTAATAAGTAGATGATGGGTTGCTAGAGTGACAGAAGCTTAAACCCTAGTTTATGCGTTGCTTCATAAGGGGCTGATTTGGATCCATATGTTTCATGCTATGGTTAGGTTTATCTTAATACTTTTGTTGTAGTTGCGGATGCTTGCAATAGAGGTTAATCATAAGTGGGATGCTTGTTCAAGTAAGAACAGCACCCAAGCACCGGTCCACCCACATATCAAATTATCAAAGTACCGAACATGAATCATATGAACGTGATGAAAACTAGCTTGACGATATTCCCATGTGTCCTCGGGAGCGCTTTTCCTTATATAAGAGTTTGTCCAGGCTTGTCCTTTGCTACAAAAAGGATTGGGCCACCTTGCTGCACTTTATTTACTTTTGTTACTTGTTGCTCATTACAAATTATCTTATCACAAAACTATCTGTTACCACTTATTTCAGTACTTGCAGAGAATACCTTGCTGAAGACCGCTTATCATTTCCTTCTGCTCCTCGTTGGGTTCGACACTCTTACTTATCGAAAGGACTATGATAGATCCCCTATACTTGTGGGTCATCAGCTACCAGAGACTTTGAACCGGCATGATGCCCACAGTCCCCTTCATGGATCTCACGGAGGATCTCACTGCCTTCTTCCGGAGACACACAACGCTGAAACGCCCATGTAACGCTGCAATGATGCAACTCTCCGTTGACAATAGTCATTGACTTGGACCGCCGAATTATCTGTCGGGCCAAATCCGCATCCTCAGGTAACTCACCCTAGGTCATATATGCCAAATAGGGAACCGTCCAATCCGGGATAACATGAAGAGCCGCCACCAATTGAGCCTCCGGGTCAGGAATAGCCAAATCCTCCTCTGTGGGTAACTTGACCGACGGGTTATGAAGGACATCTAGAAAAACGTTTGGCAGCACCGGTTTACGTTGAGAACCCAGCTGGCTTAAAGCGTCTGTCGCTTCATTCTTCCTCCGGTCCACATGTTCAACCTGGTAACCCTTGAAATGACCAATGATAATATCCACCTCCCATCGATAAGCCGCCATGAGTGGATCCTTAGAGTCCCATGTGCCTGATACTTATTGAGCTACCAAATCTGAGTAACCAAAGCACCTAACCCGGCTTAAGTTCATATCCTTAGCCATTCGAAGACCATGGAGTAAAGCCTCATATTCCGCTGCATTGTTAGTGCAAGGAAACATTAAACGGAGTACATAACAAAATTTATCACCTCGAGGGGAAGCTAGCACAACTCCAGCCCCCGAGCCCTCCAATTGCGTGGACCCATCAAAGTGAAGAGTCCAATATGTGTTATACGGCTTTTCCAATGGTGTCTGCAATTCTGTCCAGTCATTGATGAAATCCACAAGTGTCTGGGACTTGATTGTCGTTCGAGGCATATACTTTAACCCGTGAGGTCCAAGCTCAATGGCCCACTTGGCAACCCGGCCAGTTGCTTCCCTGTTTTGGATTATATCCCCCAAAGGAGCAGAGCTGATCACAGTGATGAGGTGACCCTGAAAGTACTGTTTAAGCTTTTGGCTTGCCATAAAAACTCCATACACCAGCTTCTGCCAATGTGGGTATCTTTGTTTGGACTCAATGAGTACCTCACTGATATAATAAACTGGTCGTTGAACCGGATATTCCGTGCCTGCCTCCTTCCGCTCTACCACAATAGCCACACTGACAGCTCGGGCATTAGCAGCCACATATAACAACAGTGGCTCTTTATCAACAGGAGCAGCAAGCACGGGAGGCTCGGCTAATTGTTTCTTCAAGTCCTCAAATGCCGCATCAGCCGCATCACCCTAGACAAAATTATATGTCTTTTTCATCATCTGATACAGAGGGATAGCCTTCTCCCCCAACCGGCCGATAAACCGGCTCAATGCTGCAATACGACCCGCCAGACGTTGAACATCATTAATGCACGCCAGTTTAGCCAGAGAAGTGATCGCTTTGATCTTGTCCAGGTTAGCCTCAATACCCCTGTTAGACACTAGAAAACCCAAGAGCTTGCCTGCCGGTACACCAAAGGTACATTTGGCCAGATTGAGCATCATCTTATAAACTCGAAGATTATCAAAAGTTTTCTTCAAATCATCTATCAATGTTTCCCCTTTCCTGGACTTGACAACTATATAATCTACATAAGCATGAACATTGCGCCCAATTTGATTATGAAGACAATTCTGCACGCAGCGCTGATAAGTCGCCTGGGCACTTTCGAGCCCAAAAGGCATAGATACATAGCAGAAGGCTCCAAAGGGAGTTATAAAAGCCATCTTCTCCTGGTCCTTAACTGGCATTTTGATCTGATGATAACCGGAGTAAGCATCCAGAAAACTCAAACACTCACAACCCGCCGTAGCATCAATGATTTGATCAATACGAGGAAGAGCAAAGGGATCAGCCGGACAAGCTTTGTTCAAATCTGTGTAGTCCACACACATACGCCAACTGTCGTTCTTCTTAAGTACTAGCACCGGGTTAGCTAACCACTCAGGGTGAAAAACTTCCATAATAAAACCTGTTGCCAAGAGTCGGGCTACCTCTTCACCAATAGCTTTACGCCTTTCTTCATTGAAGCGGCAGAGAAACTGCCTGACCGGTTTAAAATTAGGATCGATATTAAGAGTGTGCTCAGCGAGTTCCCTCGGTACACCTGGCATGTCAGAAGGTTTCCATGCAAAGATGTCCTGGTTCTCACGGATGAACTCGATGAGCGTGCTTTCCTATCGGTGGGCGCCAACTGTCGTGGAATTGTCACGGCAGATGTCCTAGTGTGAGGACTTAGTCGTGGAGCCATCACAACGTAGTTATCTTAAAGGGGTTAAAGCAGACAAAGGAAGCAAGGAGTTTATACTGGTTTGGCCCCTTGCGGTGAAGGTAAAAGACTACTCTAGTTATGACGGGATTGCTACGGTTTCGATGACCAGGGAGCGAATACGCTTTGCCTAGCTCTCGATTTGTTGTTTTTTTGTCCTTGAGCCGCCGTTGGGTCGTCCCTTTATATACACAGGTTGACGCCCGGCGGTTTACAGAATCCCGGTCAGCTCATAAACGTGTACGGCTCGGTTTCTACCCTTTCCTATCTTACAACACAAGTTACACATCATATGGCGGTTTATGTCTACGGGCCCTAATCCGCCTTTGGGCCCTGGGCCTTTAGATCTCTATAATAAAGCGCCATGATCCTTGTCTTCATGGGCTTCAATATGGATAACTCCTTATGGGTATAACCCGGCCCCTCCTGAGCGGTTTATACTCAGTAGTTATATCCCCAACACATAGCATGAAACATATGGATCCAAATCAGCCTGTTACGAAGCAACGCATAAACTAGGGTTTAAGCTTCTGTCACTCTAGCGACCCATCATCTACTTATTACTTCCCAATGCCTTCCCCTAGGCCCAAACAATGGTGAAGTGTCATGTAGTCGATGTTCACATAACACCACTAGAGGAAAGACAACATACATCTCATCAAAATATCGAACGAATACCAAATTCACATGACTACTTATAGCAAGACTTCTCCCATGTCCTTAGGAACAAACGTAACTACTCACAAATAATATTCATGTTCATAATCAGAGGGATATTAATATGCATAAAGGATCTAAACATATAATCATCCACCGAATAAACCAACTAGCATCAACTACAAGGAGTAATCAACACTACTAGCAACCCACAGGTACCAATCTGAGGTTTTGAGACAAAGATTGGATACAAGAGATGAACTAGGGTTTGAGAGGAGATGGTGCTGGTGAAGATGTTGATGGAGATTGACCCCCTACCGATGAGAGGATCGATGGTGATGACGATGGTGACGATTTCCCCCTCCCGGAGGTATGTTTCCCCGACAGAACAGCTCCGCCGGAGCCCTAGATTGGTTCCGCCAAGGTTCCGCCTCGAGACGGCGGCGCTTCATCCTGAAAGCTTCCTTCCTATTTTTTCCCGGGTAAAAGACACCTTATACCAGAAGATGGGCATTGGGGGCCTGCCAGGTGGCCCACGAGGCAGGGGGCGCATCCAGGGGGTAGGGCGTGCCCCCCACCCTCGTGGACGGTGGGTGGCCCCCCTCTGGTGCTTTCTTTGCCCAGTATTTTTAATATATTCCAAAACTGACTTTCGTGGAGTTTCAGGACTTTTCTAGTTGTGCATAGTAGGTCTCTAATATTTGCTCGTTTTCCAGCCCAGAATTCCAGTTGTCGGTATTCTCCCTCTTCATGTAAACCTTGTAAAATAAGAGAGAAAAGGCATAAGTATTGTGACATAATGTGTAATAACAACCCATAATGCAATAAATATCGATATCAAAGCATGATGCAAAATGGATGTATCAAACTGTTGTTGGCATGCCTGTTGTCTCAGATAAAACATGAGGTCACTGTTATCATGGTTTATGTGACATAGGTGCTAGCGTGAGTGCTATTCCTTATTCCTTATATCAAGAAATTATGAATGACATTGCACCCGCAGAGATAGAAGACATAGATGTTATTATCAAACTTGCTAATAGAGACACTATATCACCAATTGGGATTGTTAGAGATGTAGAAGTCTTATGTGGGAAAATAAAATACCCTATTGATTTTCTTGTTCTTGGTTCCCCACAAGAAGACTTTTGTCCCATTATCTTTGGTAGACCTTTCTTGAACACCGTTAATGTTAAGATAGACTGTGAGAAACAAAGTGCTGGTGTTAGTTTTGGTGATGAGTCTCATGAGTTTAATTTTTCCAAGTTTAGTAGAAAACTTCATGAAAAAGAATTGCCTAGTAAGGATGAATTAATTGGTATTGCTTCTATTGTTGTGCCTCCTACTGATCCACTAGAACAATATTTGCTAGACCATGAAAATGATTTACATATGCATGAAAAAATGAAATAGATAAGATTTTCTTTGAACAACGTCTCTGCTTAAACACAATTTGCCTATTGAAACTCTAGGAGGTCCTCTTCCACCTAAAGGTGATCATGTGTTTGGATTAAAACAATTGCCAGACACTTTGAAATATTCTTATCTTGATGAAAAGAAGATATATCCTGTTATTATTAGTGCTAACCTTTCAGAATATGAAGAAGAAAGATTATTGAAAGTTCTAAGGAAGCACCGACCTGCTATTGGATATACTCTTGATGATTTAAAGGGCATTAGTCCCACTCTATGTCAGCACAAAATTAATATGGAACCTGATGCTAAACCCGTTGTTGATCACCAATGTCGGATAAATCCAAATGTAGCGACCAGACCTCAAACAGTCTAATCTCTGTGCTCCGCTGTCATCCCTGGATCAGTAATGCTGACACCACACAGTACTCGGAGGATTTATAGCAGAGTAGCAATCACACACTTATTACATCGAGTGTCTCAAAAGAGAACTTATTACAATAAATATGGCTTAAGGCCATCTAATAACGATAACAGCGGAAGGCTTGGAAGATAAGTGAGTCCATCAACTCCAACGGCATCACTGAGTATAGAACCACGACCTAAAAACTCCTTAATCATCGTCTGAAAAGTCTGCAACATTAACGTTGCAGCCTGAAAACGGGTCAGCACATGGAATATGCTGGCAAGGTAACACATAGAGAGTAATGGAATGAAACAGCTATACTATATGCATATTTGGCTGGTGGAAAGCTCTATGGTTACAGTTTTGCATAAAGCCAATTTGTCCCTACTACAAAGGAATAAATTTATTTAACTATCATGGTGGTTGTTAAACATTGAGAATGGTTGACAGCATTCTCAATCCCAATTAAGCATCATCATTAAACATAACCCAACAAAATTAATTTAGAGTAACATGTTGAGATTCACATGAAAATCCAAGTACTAGATACTCAAGATGTCCATAACCGGGGACACGGCTGACCATGATTAGTTTATTACACTCTGCAGAGGTTTGCGCACTTTTCCCCACAAGACTCGATCGCCTCCGTTTGGTTTCTCGCACTACAGGGTGTTTGAGAAGACGGATGACCAAGACATAGTCTTTCAGAAGCGCTAGCACCTTACGATCGGGTAGACCGTACCACCTACATCCCCTACATCTTCTAGTCTACCACTGTAAGAGTTCGCACAACTTAGTCAACTATGCTAGAGCCCATAATAGCTTGTGGCTGCACACGGAAGTTTCTAGTATGAATAGTCTCATGATCCCTTTGAGCCTGGGTGGCGGTCCAAAAGAAAACAGGCAAGTCCTGGAATACCCAGGTGCCTCAATCCACCCAGATGTGTGTTTAAGTTGCCACCTTAGATAAACCATTAATTAACAATCTCACATCTGTCATGGATATCACTCACCCAATCCACGTCTACTAGCATAGCATGGCATAATAAGCAAACGTAGAAGTAACTCCCAAAGGTTTGATAATAAAAGGTAATAGGTACTACCTCATCTACTTCCCATCCCACAATTTAATTAGATCCTAATCATGCAATGTGTGAGGACTGATCTAATGCAAGAAAACTGGGTAGTAGAAAAGGTATGATCAAAGTGTTACTTGCCTTGCTGATGATCCGCGAAACCTAGCGATTCGAAGTAACAGGCGGCGCACTCCGGGTATTCTATCGCAGACAAACAAACAAGCATACAATAAGTACTCATCTAATGCACAGGTAAAACTCAAATAAGAGATCTAACCAGAAGGTTCAACTTAAGAACTCCGGTTGGCAAAAAGAATCAAATCGAACGAAGCAACGAAAGTCAAACGGCGCAAGAAAACAACTTCGTTCTAGTAATCTGGATCTAGGGCAAATTTTACAGTAGCAAAATCTTGTTTAAGTTGGTTAAACGGATAGAGGGTTTCGAGACGAAACTCTAGGCGCTTGAATCGCCTGATTTCGATAAACGAGCGAAAAGTTATACTAAAAAGAAAATCGGATCACGAATCGTGATCAGAAAAATCGCGGATTTAATCCAAGAAAAAGAAAAAAACGATGAACGCCGATTTTTTTTTACGACGGCACGGAAAACGAGGCGGCGGCGAACCTCGGGCGACGTGCGGCGACGGCGGCGCCCGGTGGCGGCGGCGGGCGGTGCTAGGGTTTGGGGCGCGGGTGTCTGGCTTCGGCTGGGCCTCCCCCCGCCCCCCCCCCCCCGGCTTAAAAAGCCTAGTGGGCCAGGAGTCCGGGTCGGACACGGCCCCTAGGTCGGTTCGTTTTTTTATTATTCCGCTCGGAAGAAAAATAAAAAGAAATACTAAACGGACTCCAAAAATTCCAAAATAAATTTTCACGGGCTTCTAAAATCAAGCCGCACAAGGTGAACATTTATTTGGGACCTAAATGCAATTTTGAAAAACGCACATTTTTCCTAAATTCAAATAAAACACCGAAAAACTCCGAAATAAAATCTTATTTGATTTTATTATTAAATCCTCAATATTTCTTTATTTTGGGAAAGTCATTTTATTCCCTCTTTCATATTTTTGTAATAGAAATAATTTATGATAAAATAAATAAAATCAAATGATCCGATTCTCAAAATTTGAGAGAACTCAAATATGAAAATAACGAAATCCCCAACTCTCTCCGTGGGTCATTGAGTTGCGTAGAATTTCTAGGATCAACCAAAATGCAAAATAAAATGTGATATGCATGATGATCTAATGTATAACATTCCAAATTTAAAATTTGGGATGTTACAAACCTACCGCGCTTAAGATGAATCTCGCCCTCGAGATTCGGGTTGGCTAGAAAATAGGTGAGGGTGGTCCTTGAGTAAATCTTCCTCTCGTTCCCAGGTGGCTTCATCCTCTGTGTGGTGGCTCCACTGAACTTTGCAAAACTTAATAACCTTGCTGCGAGTAACTCGGTTGGCAAACTCGAGAATCTTGACTGGTTTCTCCTCGTAGGTCAAATCGTTATCCAACTGAATAGTTTCCAAAGGCATTGTGTCTCTCAATGGTATATCACCATCTCCGCGTGACATTTCTTTAACTGAGAAACGTGGAACACATCATGAACTCCTGACAATCCTTCGGGCAATTCCAACTTGTAGGCCACTTCTCCCATACGTTCCAAAACTCGATATGGTCCTACAAATCGTGGTGCTAACTTCCCTTTAACTCCAAAACGCTTTGTTCGCCGAAGTGGTGATACTCGAAGATAAGCTCTATCTCCAACTTCGTAAACTGTCTCCTTGCGTTTAGAATCCGCATAATTCTTCTGTCTGGACTGGGCTACCTTGAGCCTATCACGAATCAACTTCACCTTCTGTTCAGACTCTTTAATCAAAGTCAGGTCCAAACAACTGGCGGTCTCCAACTTCGTCCCATGACAACGGTGTCCTGCACCTCCTTCCGTACAAAGCTTCGAAAGGGGCCATCTTCAAACTGGTTTGGTAACTGTTGTTGTAAGAGAACTCTGCATATGGCAAATTATCGTCCCAACTAGATCCGTAATCTAGCGCACAAGCTCTCAGCATATCCTCCAAAATCTGATTGACTCTCTCGGTCTGTCCATCTGTCTGTGGATGAAAAGCTGTACTGAATTCTAGCCTGGTACCCAAAGTTTCGTGCAACTGCTTCCAGAACTTTGAGGTAAACTGGGTTCCTCTATCTGATACGATACTCCTTGGAACTCCATGCAAACATATGATCCTGGTCATGTATATCTTTGCCAACTTAACACTGGTGTAAGTGGTCTTTACTGGGATGAAATGAGCTACTTTCGTCAATCGATCAACTACAACCCAAATCGAGTCATAGCCTGAACGAGTCCTGGGCAATCCCGTGATAAAATCCATGCCTAGCTTATCCCACTTCCATTCGGGTATCGGCAATGGTTGTAACAATCCTACTGACTTCTGATGCTCTGCCTTTACTCTCTGACATACATCACAAACTGGTACATACTCCGCGATATCCTTCTTCATTCCGGTCCACCAGAAAATATCCTTCAAATCCAGATACATCTTGGTATTTCCTGGGTGAATTGAATACGGTGAGTCGTGTGCCTCTTGCAAAATCAACTTCCTGATCTCCGGGTCATTGGGCACGTAAACGCGGTCTTCAAACCATAGGGTGTCGTGCTCATCCTCACGAAATCCTTTAGCTTTTCCTTTGCTCAGTTTCTCCTTTATAGTGGCAATCTCTTTGTCAGCTTTCTGAGCTTCCCTGATTTTATATATCAAAGTTGACTGAATCTCCAATGCAGCTACATAGCCTCTCGGAACTATTTCCAAACATAGTTCACGAAGATTTTCGGCTAACTCCCTTGGTATTTCTCCCGTCATTAACGTATTGACATGGCTCTTACGGCTTAATGCGCAGCTACTACATTAGCCTTTCCGGGGTGATAATGCAATTTCATATCATAATCCTTGATAAGCTCTAACCATCTCCTTTGTCTGAGATTCAACTCCTTCTGTGTGAAAATGTACTTCAAACTCTTATGATCCATGTACACCTCACAATGATTTCCAATGAGAAAATGTCTCCATGTTTTCAAAGCATGCACTACGGCTGCTAACTCCAAATCATGTGTGGCATAATTCAACTCATGGGGCTTCAATTGTCTTGAGGCATATGAAACAACTCTCCCTTCCTGCATAAGCACTGCTCCAAGTCCTCGACGTGAAGCGTCGCAATACACCTCATAATCTTTGGTCTGGTCTGGCAAAATCAACACTGGTGAGGTAACCAAACATTTCTTCAACTCTTGGAAACTAGCCTCACATTCCTCTGTCCATATGAACTTGGTATCTTTCTTCAACAACTTTGTCATAGGCTTCGCAATCTTTGAGAAATTATCAATAAATCTCCAGTAGTATCCTGCGAGTCCAAGAAAACTCCGGATCTCTCCAACTGTTGTTGGGGTTTCCCACTTGGTCACGGTTTCAACTTTAGTGGGATCTACTGCTATACCTTCTCCAGATATAACATGTCCGAGGAATCCTACTTCTTTCAACCAAAACTCACATTTGCTGAACTTGGCATATAACTGATGTTCTCTGAGCTTTCCAAGTACCAAACGCAAATGCTCCTTATGCTCCTCTTCATTCTTCGAATAAACCAGGATATCATCAATGAACACTACGACGAACTTATCCAAAAACTCCATAAACACTTTGTTCATCATGTTCATAAAATAGGCAGGTGCATTAGTCAGACCAAATGACATAACGGTATACTCGTACAGCCCATACCTGGTGGTAAAAGCTGTCTTCGGAATATCCTGTTCTCGAATCTTCAACTGGTGGTATCCTGATTGCAGATCGATCTTGGAAAATACCTTAGCTCCTTGCAATCGATCAAACAGATCATTGATCATTGGTAGTGGGTACTTGTTTTTGATCGTTACTTCATTCAATCCTCGATAATCAACAACCATCCTCAATGATCCATCCTTCTTCTCCACTAGAAGTACTGGCGATCCCCAAGGTGAAGAACTTGGGCGAATATATCCCTTATCCAGTAACTCCTTAATCTGCTTCTTAATTTCCACCAAATCCTTTGCTGGCATCCTATATGGTCTCTTTGATATTGGCCCTGTGCCTGGCAATAGCTCAATCAAAAACTCAATATCTCTATCCGGTGGCATGCCTGGTAACTCCTCTGGAAATACATCAGGGAAATCCCTTACCACTGGTACTTCCTCCTGCACAACTCCTGTTAGGCAATTTACTTGAGTCCTCTTTGGCACATGCCGGGATACATACTTGATCCTTCTCCCTTCTGGGGTGGTAAGAAAAAATGACTTACTAGCACACTCAATATTCCCTTCATACTTTGATAACCAATCCATGCCTAATATCACATCCAATCCTTGAGATTCCAATACTATTAGGTCTGAGGGAAAAACATAGTTACCAATCCTTAATGGTAACCGATCACACCATAGACTAGCCACATACTCTGCTCCGGGCGAGGTTACAAACATGGGTGACCTAAGGGCTTGGGTTGGTAGGTTATACTTATCCACAAATCCCCTTGAGATGTATGAATGCGATGCACCAGTACCAAAAAGAACGAGTGCAGTAAATGACTTAACCAAAAACTTACCTATTACTGCATCGGGCTGAGCTTCAACCTCCTCCACACTAACGTGGTTCACCTGTCCCCTGTTGAAAGGGTTCGGCTTCCTCCCAGAACTTCCATTGCCATTTTGGCCTTCAGGACATTCATTGGCATAATGTCCGGTCTTCTGACACTTAAAACAAGTGACTTGGCTTAGGTCCTTCTTTGCTGGGGTTGATGGGTTGGTACGGTTCTGGCCGTTGCTTCCTCCATTGCCATTTCCATTCTTGGTGCCATTGTGATTGTGCGAGCTACCTCCTCCATGGGTATGCTGAAAATGTCCTCCCGGTCTAGGGGTAAAACGTGGCTTCTGCTGAGCTCCTGAATTGTACTTTCCTTGTCCATACTTCCTCTTGTGGTTCTCAATCTGCTGCTGCTTCCCTTCAATCATAAGAGCACGATCTACCAACTCCTGGTAGTTGTTGAAGGTTGCTACCATCAACTGCATGCTCAACTCATCATTCAGTCCTTCCAGAAACTTCTCCTGCTTAGCTGCATCCGTAGCGACGTCATCTGGTGCATAACGTGCTAACTTACTAAATTCCTCCACATACTGGCCAACTGTCCGTCCTCCTTGGCGCAAGTTGCGAAACTCACGCTTCTTCAAGGCCATAGCTCCTGCTGAAACGTGTGCAGTACGAAAAGCCTGCTGAAACTGGTCCCATGTGACAGTGTCGACAGGGAAAGTGGCTGTGAAATTCTCCCACCATGATGATGCGGGTCCTTCTAACTAATGTGCGGCAAACTTCACCTTCTCCGCATCTGTGCATCCTGCTGTGGTTAACTCCCTAGCTGTCTTGCAGAGCCAATCATCTGCTACTATCGGCTCAGTGCTACTGGAAAACACCGGCGGATTCAGCCTAAGAAAACGGGCTAAGTGGTCAACAGGTGGTGGTGGTGGTGGGTTGTTGTTGTTGTTCCCCTGATTCTGATTCTGGACTAGCAACTGCATCAATGTGTTCTGCTGCTGGATCAACTGGGTGAGCTCCGGTGGGAAGGCAAATCCGGGGTCACGTCTCGGAGGCATCTGAGGGTTTTAGAAAAGATGAGATATAAGAATAGAGGGGGTCTAAAGAGAAAACACTACCCATATGCACATGAGGCAAAAACAAACAATTCACTTCAATCAAACAAACAAAGGCATACAATCGATCTATCTATCGCAAAAGTGCTCGGACTACTATATTTCCATGGTGGACTACTACTACTGATGAGGTGGTCTACTAGAAATATTCTTCGGTCATTGACTCCAAAATATCTGCTCCAGCTTCATCAACATAGTCATCATCGCTACTATCTGCTTCCGAGTCGGTTCCGTCGATGATGATGTAGTCTTCCGGGCTAATCTCCTGGAGTTCTTCGTCTTCATCTACTGGCGTAGGGCCTCCCATAAATATTCCAATCTTCATAGTTAGGTCGGCATTCTTATCCACCAATACTTCAATTTCCTGTTCATAATCTTCACGTGTAGCCTTGAGTTCTTCCTCCAGTTCCTTGATTCTAGTCTTCGCCTTCTTCAGGTCTATCATGTCGGCGCACATCTGGTTCTCCTGTCGTCGAATGTGTTGGTTTAACTCCTGGATAAAAGCCGTGATTGATCTATCCTTCCTGGTGCTGATCATCTCCCAGTGCTCATCTCGGCGCCCACAAATCTGGTAAATAGTATCCTTGAGATCCTTGTGGTAGACTTCTCCAATGCGTCCCATGGCAATGTGAGCTGCCATGCTCTTTCCTAGACTCCAAGTTGGTGCATCAAAAGAAAACTCTATGGGCTCAGTGACTGGCATGAACGTCCTTCCTGGAACTTGAACTTGAATCATCCAGCGCTCTTCTTCAGGTAAAGTGGCTTTGTAGGTTCCCGTGAAGCTTGGTACTCCTATGTCCAGGTATCTAGTGACTTCCTTCAAGTGTCTTCCAAAGGGTGTATCTTCATCCGGTTGTGTGAACTTGTTCCTTGCATCCGCCATCCTAAAGAGTAGAAAAGATGAGAGGTCAGAAGAGAAGAGAGTGAAAAGTGATCTAGGTCCTTTAGCTTAGTGGTCGTGTCCTACAGTTAGCGTGTGCTCTGATACCATCTCTGTAGCGACCAGACATCAAACAGTCTGATCTCTGTGCTCCGGTGTCATCCCTGGATAAGTAATGCTGACACCACACAGTACTCGGAGGATTTATAGCAGAGTAGCAATCACACACTTATTACATCGAGTGTTTCAAAAGAGAACTTATTACAATAAATATGGCTTAAGGCCATCTAATAACGATAATAGCGGAAGGCTTGGAAGATAAGTGAGTCCATCAACTCCAACGGCATCACTGAGTATAGAACCACGACCTAAAAACTCCTTAATCGTCGTCTGAAAAGTCTGCAACATTAACGTTGCAGCCCGAAAACGGGTCAGCACATGGAATATGCTGGCAAGGTAACACATAGAGAGTAATGGAAGGAAACAGCTATACTATATGCATATTTGGCTGGTGGAAAGCTCTATGGTTACGTTTTGCGTAAAGCCAATTTTTCCCTACTACAAAGGAATAAATTTATTTAACTATCATGGTGGTTGTTAAACATTGAGAATGGTTGACAGCATTCTCAATCCCAATTAAGCATCATCATTAAACATAACCCAACAAAATTAATTTAGAGTAACATGTTGAGATTCACATGAAAATCCAAGTACTAGATACTCAAGATGTCCATAACCGGGGACACGGCTAACCATGATTAGTTTATTACACTCTGCAAAGGTTTGCGCACTTTTCCCCACAAGACTCGATCGCCTCCGTTTGGTTTCTCGCACTGCAGGGTGTTTGAGAAGACAGATGACCAAAAAGTTATACTAAACGAAAATTGGATCAGGAATCGCGATCAGAAAAATCACAGATTTAATCTGAGAAAAAGAAAAAAAACGACGAACGCCGATTTTTTTTACGACGGCAAGGAAAACGAGGCGGTGGCGAACCTTGGGCGACGTGCGGCGACGGCGGCGGCGAGGCGCTGGGGCGGCGGGCGGCGCTAGGGTTTGGGGCGCGGGTGGCTGGCTTCGGCTGGGCCTCCCCCGGCTTAAAAAGCCTAGTGGGCCGGGAGTCCGGGTCGGACATGGCCCCTAGGTCGATTCGTTTTTTTATTATTATTATTCCGCTCGGAAGAAAAATAAAAAGAAATACTAAACGGACTCCAAAAATTCCGAAATAAATTTTCACGGGCTTCTAAAATCAAGTCGCAAAAGGTGAACATTTATTTGGGACCTAAATGCAATTTTGAAAAACGCACATTTTTCCTAAATTCAAATAAAACACTGAAAAACTCCAAAATAAAATCTTATTTGATTTTATTATTAAATCCTCAATATTTCTTTATTTCGGGAAAGTCATTTTATTCCCTCTCTCATATTTTTGTAATAGAAATAATTGATGATAAAATAAATAAAATCAAATGATCCCATTCTCAAAATTTGAGAGAACTCAAATATGAAAATAACGAAATCCCCAACTCTCTCCATGGGTCATTGAGTTGCGTAGAATTTCTAGGATCAACCAAAATGCAAAATAAAATATGATATGTGTGATGATCTAATGTATAACATTCCAAATTGAAAATTTGGGATGTTGCACCAAAAATGAGGGAAGTGGTAAGAACGGAAATCTTAAAACTTCTGGAAGCAGGTATAATCTATCCCATAGCTGATAGTAGATGGGTAAGTCATGTTCATTGTGTCCCTAAAAAGGGAGGTAATACTGTTGTTCCTAATGATAAGAATGAATTTATTCCAGAAAGAATTGTTACAGGTTATAGAATGGTAATTGATTTTAGAAAATTAAACAAAGCAACTAGAAAAAATCATTACCCTCTGCCTTTTATTGATCAAATGCTAGAAAGATTATCTAAGCACACACATTTTTGCTTGCTTGATGGATATTCCGGTTTTCACAAATACATGTTTCTCAACCAGATCAAGAAAAGACCACTTTTACTTGTCCCTTTGGAACTTATGCGTATATACGTAGCCTTTTGGTTTATGCAATGCACCTGCTACCTTTCAAAGACGTATGATTTGTTATATCCTCTGACTTTTGTGAAAAGATTGTTGAGGTTTTCTTGGATGATTTCTCTGTTTATGGGAAGTCTTTTGATGATTGTTTAAGCAATCTTGATCGAGTTTTGCAGAGATGTGAACAAACAAATCTTGTCTTGAATTGGGAGATGTGCCACTTGATGGTTAATGAAGGCATTGCCTTGGGTCATAAAATTTCTGAAAGAGGTATTGAAGTAGACAAAGCTAAGGTTGATGAAATTGAGAAAATGCCATGTCATAAAGATATTAAAGGTACTCGTAGTTTCTTAGGTCATGTTGGTTTCTATAGGAGATTTATCAAAGACTTCTCTAAAATTTCTAGGCCTCTTACGAATCTTTTGAAAAAGGATATTCCTTTTCTTTTTATGATGATTATTTAGAAGCCTTTGAAACACTCAAAAAGCCTTAATTTCTGCACCTATTGTTCAACCACCTGATTGGAACTTGCCTTTTAAAATTATGTGTATTGCTAGTGATTATGATGTTGGTGTTGTAATAGGACAAAGAGTTGATAAGAAACTGAATGTTATTCATTATGCTAGTAAAACTCAAGACAATGCTCAACGAAATTATGCTACTACTGAAAAAGAATTCCTAGCGGTGGTGTTTGCTTGTGATAAATTTAGATCTTACATTGTTGATTCAAAAGTAATTGTTCACACCGATCATGCTGCTATTAAATATCTTATGGAAAAGAAATATGCTAAACCTAGACTTATTTAATGTGTTCTCTTGCTACACGAATTTGATTTACATATCACTGATAGAAAAGGAGCTGAGAACCCCGTAGCTGATGATTTGTCTAGGCTTGAAAATGTGCCTGATGACCCACTACCTATTGATGACAGTTTCCCTGATGAGCACTTAGCTGCAATAAATGTTGCTCACAACACTCCTTGGTATGTTAACTATGCTAATTACATTGTTGCCAAATATTTACCACCTAGATTTACATATCAACAAAAGAAAAAAAATCTTCTATGATTTAAGACACTACTTTTGGGATGACCCACATCTTTATAAAGGAGTGATACGTCTCCAACGTATCTATAATTTTTGATTGTTCCATGTTGTTATATTATCAATCTTGGATGTTTTATAATCATTTTCTAGTCATTTTATATCATTTTTTGGTACTAGCCTATTGACATAGTGCCAAGTGCCAGTTGCTATTTTCTGCATGTTTTTTACATCGCAGGAAATATATACCAAACGGAGTCCAAATGCAATGAAACTTCACGGAGATTTTTTATGGACCAGAAGACACCCAATGGGCCAAGGAAGTGCCTGGGGGGTGCTCCAAGGGGAGCACAACCCACCATGGCGCGCCAGGAGGCCCAAGCACGCCCTGGTGGGTTGTGCCCACCTCGGGTGCCCCCAGACCGCCTCTTTGCTCTATAAATACCCCAATATTCCAGAAACCCTAGGGGAGTCGACAAAAATCAATTCCTGCCGCTGCAGAGTCTAGAACCACCAGATCCAATCTAGACACCATCACGGAGGAGTTCACCACTTCCATTGCTGCCTATCCGATGATGCGTGAGTAGTTCTTTGTAGACCTTCGGGTCCATAGTAAGTAGCTAGATGGCTTCCTCTCTCTCGTTTGATTCTCAATACAATGGTCTCTTGGAGATCCATATGATATAATTTTTTTGTGGTGTGTTTGTTGGGATCGGATGAACTTTGAGTTTATGATCAGATCTATCTTTTTATATCCATGAAAGTTATTTGAGTTTCTTTGATATTTTATATGCATGATTTCTTATAGCCTCATATTTCTTCTCTGATATTTGGGTTTTGTTTGGCCAACTTGATCTACTTATCTTGCAATGGGAAGAGGTGCTTTGTAGTGGGTTCGATCTTACGGTGCTTGATCCCAGTGACAAAAAGGGAACCGACACGTATGTATCGTTGCTACTAAGGATAAAATGATGGGGTCTATCTCTACATAGATATATCTTGTCTACATCATGTCATCGTTCTTATTGCATTACTCCGTTTCCCCATGAACTTAATACACTAGATGCATGTTGGATAGCGGTCGATGTGTGGAGTAATAGTAGTAGATGCAGGCAGGAGTCGGTCTACTAATCTTGGACGTGATGCCTATATAACGATCATTGCCTGGATATCTTCATGATTATTTGAAGTTCTATCAATTGCCCAACAGTAATTTGTTTACCCACCATTCGCTATTTTTCTTGAGAGAAGCCACTAGTGAAACCTACGGCCCTCGGGTCTCTTTCTCATATTATTTGCCTTTGCGATCTACTTTTCCTTTGCTTTTATTTTCAGATCTATTAAACCAAAAATACAAAAATACCTTGCTGCAATTTATTCTTATTTATTTTATTTGGCGTTCGATCTATCAATTTATCTCATGTCCGTTTGCCAATCTTGGGCCCCGCTACCCGAAAGGGATTGACAACCCCTTTTACACGTCGGGTTGCGAGTATTTGTTATTTGTGTGCAGGGGTTGTTTACGTTGTGTTGCTTGGTTCTCCTACTAGTTCGATAACCTTGGACTCATAACTGAGGGAAATACCTACCGCCACTATGCTGCATCATCCCTTCCTCTTTGGGGAAATACCGACGTAGCTTCAAGCCGCATCAAAAGGAATTTCTGGCACCGTTGCCGAGGAGGATCTCCAACATATACCAGGTTCCTAATCACAAATCTAATCTCCTTGTAATTTGCATTATTTGCCATTTGCCTCTCGTTTTCCTCTCCCCAGTTCACAAAAAATTTCCATTTTATTCGCCCCTCTTTTTCGTTTACCGTTTTCTTGACAGATCTATCCTTTGCTTACAATCATGAGTGATTTCGGTATGGCACCAACAGATGATGGCCTAACTCCTAAGATTGGACGTACGGGCAATCTGGATGCTCAAAATTTTATCTTGGGGCAAGGGAATGTTATGGGAAAAGAATGTATCCAAGAATTTTTCAATTGTGTTGGAAATCTAAGTCTTGATGATGCTCCTATACCTAGAACTACTAGATCTTATGCGGATGCTATTTCAGCACTACTTCTGAAACTTGAAAGCAAATTTATCCATACTCATCCTACTTTGCAAAGATTGTTTTTTGAGCTTCCCGTTATAAAGAATCCTAAGGCTAAAAAAGTTAGCCACTCTCGTTCTTATGAATGAGTTTGACTACATAATACGAGAAGCTAGGGAAATCTTTAATTTTTATGGTATGAATCATGAAAAGCTCGTGATAGATGAACTTCTTTACAATAGTGACTATGCGTTAAGACACTTGCTTGGGGATAATAAAATCTTTGATGAGAATCTTAAAAAGGAAGTCCCTATTCTAGATGTAATCCAACAAGTTTTTAATAATGTTAATCAACAATATTCTTGGATTGTCGCCAGAAATCAACGTGGTTATGATAATGGGAAACTTAAAAGTGCTAAAGTTTCTATGGACAATATGTGTTACTTTGTTTTTAAAAAACCTCATGATGAAACCACTTCTAAAAAAATTGAGAACAAAGATGACAAAACTTAGATCCTTGCTTTATGCCTAGCTAAGGGCGTAAAACTATAGCGCTTGTTGGGAGGCACCCCAATGAATAAAATTTATTTTTGCTTTTTGCTTTCTGTTTTGAGTATTTGCACAATTATGCTACTGTTATGATTGTGTTTTTTGTGTTTTAATTAGTGTTTGTGCCAAGTAAAGCCTTTAGGATCTTCTTGGGTGATAGTTGTTTGATCTTGCTGAAAAACAGAAACTTTTGCACTCACGAATATAATTTTCATTTTTAACATGAGAGCGATAAAATACAAATTCCTTTTGAAGTAGATTAATATACAAATTTCACAGGTCTTCCTAATTTTTCAGAGTTTTTGGAGTTTCATAAGTATTATAATTACCCAGATTGCTACAGACTATTCTGTTTTTGACAGATTCTGTTTTCTTTGCGTTGTGTGCTTGTTTTGATGGCTCTATGGTTTTCTTTGATGAGTTTTTTCCATATAAAAGTTGGAATATAATAGATATAATGCAAGAACAAAATATGAATTGGTTTGCTATAGTACTTATAGTTGTGATTTGCTTTCTTATACTAACAGATCTCACGAAGGTTTTGTTGAGTTTTGTGTGATTGAAGTTTTCAAGTTTCAGGTTAGCTTACGATGGATGAAGGAATAAGGAGTAAGAAGAGCCTAAGCTTGGGGATGCCCCGGAAACCCAAGCTATTATCCAAAAGAGAGCAAGAAACTAAGCTTGGGATGTCCCGAGTGGCATCCCCTCTTTCTTCTAATGACCATCGGTATTTTACTCGAAACTATATTTTTATTCGTCACATACTACGTGTTTTGCTTGGAGCGTCTTGTATGATATGAGTCTTTGCTTGTTTTATTTTGTGTTTTAAGTCTTCACCCCTTGCTGGACACACCTATTTGAGAGAGCCAAAATTATTTCATGACTTGTTAGAATTGCTCTCTATGATTCACTTAAATTTTTATGAGCTATGGGCTTGCTCTAGTGCTTCACTTCTATCTTTTTGAGCATGGTGTGCTTTAGTATTTTTGAAGAAATGCTCTCTTGCTTCACTCAGATTTATTTTAGAGTTAGTAAAAAAATTTAGAAATTCTCTCTTGCTTCACTTAAATTAATTTGAGAGAAAGAAAAATTATGCTCATGATCTTCACTTATATTTGTTTGAGCTTATCAAAAGCAACATATGAAAATTAGTTCCCAAGTGATACATATCCAAGAAGGATATAATAAAAACTTTCATGAAGATTATTGGACAAAATAAACTTGATTCTTAGTAATAGTTTTGAGATATGATGATCTGATATGTGAGTTATGTTGATGAGTAATTATGCTTTAGTAAGAATATTGGTGTTAAGGTTTGTGATTCCCTATGCAAGCACGAAAGTCAATAATTATGCAGTGAAATTATATCCTACTTGTGGTGCATTATTCGGTGTTAATTATGCTTAATGCTCGCTTATGAGATTATTCGTTTCTTGGTTGGTCGCTTCTCAATCTTTTGCTAGCCTTCATTTTGCACTAAGTGTGATCACTACTTGTGCATCCAAAAACCTTTAAACTAGTTTTGCCACATGAGTCCACTATATCTACCTATATGCGGTAGTATTTTGTCGTTCTAAGCAAATTTGTATGTGCCATCTCTAATTTTCGAAATAAACTTATCTTTTGTGTATTCATTTCGCTCGCTGGGCGGTGAGGGGCCGGGTGGCTAATACTTTCCATGCTAGATGTGTTATTCTCACGATGAGTGTTTATTCACTTGTCATTGCGCGAGAGTAAGGCAAAGGTATTAGGGATGCCCAGTCCCGAAATGAAAAATGAATTTACTTTATGTTGTCAAATAATAAATTCCTTGGAAAGTGTTCTTATGGAGGGAACCCGTGGATATGGTTAGCCATGGAAAGTGAAAGTATGATGGAAAAAGGAATAAACTTTAATTTCTGTTTGGGAATCGCTGATACGTCTCCAACGTATCTATAATTTTTGATTACTCCATGCTATATTATCTACTGTTTTGGACTATATTGGGATTTATTTTCCACTTCTATATTATTTTTTGGACTAACCTATTAACCGGAGGCCCAGCCCAGAATTGCTGTTTTTTTGCATATTTCAATGTTTCGAACAAACGGAATATCAAACGGAGTCCAAATGGAATAAAACTTTCGGGAACATGATTTTCTCACTGAACGTGATCCAGGAGACTTGGACCCTGCTCCAAGGAACAAAAGAGGCAGTCACGAGGGTGGGGGCGCGCCCCCCTGCCTCGTGGGCCCCTCGTTGCTCCTCCGGCGTACTTCTTCCTCCTATATATACACACGTACCCCCAAACGATCAGAACAAGGAGCCAAAAACCTAATTCCACCGCCGCAACTTTCTGTATCCACGAGATCCCATCTTGGGGCCTGTTCCGGAGCTCCGCCGGAAGAGAGCCGTCATCACGGAGGGCTTCTACATCATCCTAGCCCCTCCAATGAAGTGTGAGTAGTTTACCTCAGACCTTCAGGTCCATAGTTAGTAGCTAGATGGCTTCTTCTCTCTCTTTGAATCTCAATACAAAGTTCTCCCCCTCTCTTGTGGAGATCTATTCGATGTAATCTTCTTTTTGCGGTGTGTTTGTTGAGACCGATGAATTGTGGGTTTATGATCAAGTCTATCTATGAATAATATTTGAATCTTCTCTAAATCCTTTTATGTATGATTGGTTATCTTTGCAAGTCTCTTCGAATTATCCGTTTGGTTTGGCCAACTAGATTGGTAGTTCTTGCCATGGGAGAAGTGCTTAGCTTTGGGTTCAATCTTGCGGTGTCCTTACCCAGTGACAGAAGGGGCAGCAAGGCATGTATTGTATCATTGCCATCGAGGATAACAAGATGGGGTTTATTTCATATTGCATGAATTTATCTCTCTACATCATGTCATCTTGCTTAAGGCGTTACTCTGTTTTTAACTTAATACTCTAGATGCATGCTGGATAGCGGTCGATGAGTGGAATAATAGTACTAGATGCAGAATCGTTTCGATGTACTTGTCACGGACGTGATGCCTATATACATGATCATGCCTAGATATTCTCATAACTATGCTCAATTCTGTCAATTGCTCAACAGTAATTTGTTCACCCACCGTAGAATACTTATGCTCTTAAGAGAAGCCACTAGTGAAACTTATGGCCCCCGGGTCTATTCTCATCATATCAATCTCCATCACTTTAATCTTCCTTTGCTTTTTTACTTTGCTTTTACTTTTTACTTTGCATCTTTATACCAAAAATATTATATCTATCAGATCTCACTCTTGTAAGTGACCGTGAAGGGATTGACAACCCCTAATCGCGTTGGTTGCGAGTAGCTATCGTTTTGTGCAGGTACGAGGGACTTGAGCATGGCCTCCTACTGGATTGATACCTTGGTTCTCAAAAACTTAGGGAAATACTTACGCTACTCTGCTGCATCATCCCTTCCTCTTTGGGCAAAACCAACGCAAGCTCAAGACGTAGCAAGAAGGATTTCTGGCGCCGTTGCCGGGGAGGTTCACGCAAGTCAAGATTTGACTCCCGACAACGAGCCATTTCTGGCGCCATTGCCGGGGAGTCTACGCAAAAAGTCAACATACCAAGTACCCATCACAATCCCTATCTCTCGCATTACATTATTTGCCATTTGCCTCTCATTTTCCTCTCCCCCCAATTCACCCTTGCCGTTTTTTTCGCCCTCTCTCTCTCTCTCTCTATCCTCCCTCTCTATTTTCCTCTTTTTGCTCGCTTGCCTTTTTGTTTGCTCGTGTGTTAGATTGCTTGTTTGTCGCGATGGCTCAAGATACTACCAAATTGTGTGCCTTCACCAATACCAATAATAATGATTTCCTTAGCACTCCAATTTCTCCTCTTACTGATGTTGAATCTTGTGAAATTAATACTGCTTTGTTGAATATTGTTATGAAAGATCAATTCGCCGGCCTTCCTAGTGAAGATGCTGCTACTCATCTGAATAGCTTCGTCGATTTATGTGATATGCAAAAGAAAAAAGATGGCAATAATGATGTCGTTAAATTGAAGCTATTTCCTTTTTTGCTTAGAGATCGTGCTAAAGCTTGGTTTTTGTCTTTGCCTAAGAATAGTATTGATTCATGGAACAAGTGCAAAGATGCTTTTATCTCTAAGTATTTTCCTCCCGCTAAGATCATCTCTCTTAGAAACGATATTATGAACTTTAAACAACTTGATCATGAACATGTTGCACAAGCTTGGGAGAGAATGAAATTAGTGATACGTAATTGCCCTACTCATGGTTTGAATTTGTGGATGATCATACAAAATCTTTATGCCGGATTGAATTTTGCTTCTAGAAATCTTTTAGATTCGGCCGCGGGAGGCACTTTTATGGGAATCACTTTAGGAGATGCTACTAAACTCCTAGATAATATTATGGTTAATTATTCTCAATGGCATACTGAAAGATCTTCTAATAAAAAGTGCATGCGATAGAAGAAATTAATGTTTTGAGTGGAAAGGTGGATGAACTTATGAAATTATTTTCTACTAAGAGTGTTTCTTCTGATCCTAATGATATGCCTTTGTCTACTTTGATTGAGAATAACAATGAATCTATGGATGTGAATTTTGTTGGTAGGAATAATTTTGGTAACAACGCTTATAGAGGGAATTTTAATCCTAGGCCATATCCTAGTAATCCTTCTAATAATTATGGGAATTCCTACAACAACTCTTATAGAAATTATAATAAGATGCCCTCTGAATTTGAGAATAGTGTTAAAGAGTTTATGAATTCACAAAAGAATTTTAATGCTTTGCTTGAGGAGAAATTGCTTAAAGTTGATGATTTGGCTAGAAACATTGATAGAATTTCTCTTGAGGTTGATTCTTTAAAACTTACATCTATTCCTCCTAAGCATGATATCAATGAGTCTCTCAAAGCCATGAGAATTTCCATTGATGAGTGCAAGGAAAGAACCGCTAGGATGCGTGCTTCCAAAGATGCCTTTATTAAAGCGTGTTCTTCCAATACCTATGAAAATAAAGATGAAGATCTAAAAGTTATTGATGTGTCCCCTATTAAATATTTATTTTCCAATATGAATCTTGATAAAACTGAATATGATATTCCTTTACCTAGAAGGCGTTCTAAAAATTCAGAGTATTTAGATCTTAATGATGAAATTGATGAAAGTGGAATTGCAAGAAATAAAAATCTAGATGTTGCTAAACCCACCATATTGGATTTCAAGGAATTTAATTATGAAAGTTGATCTTTAATTGATTGTATTTCCCTGTTGCAATCCGTGCTAAATTCTCCACATGCTTATAGTCAAAATAAAGCCTTCACCGAACATATTGTTGATGCCTTGATGCAATCTTATGAAGAAAAACTTGAGTTGAAAGTTTCTATCCCTAGAAAACTCTATGATGAGTGGGAACCAACTATTAAAATTAAAATTAAATATCATGAGTTTTATGCTTTGTGTGATTTGGGTGCTAGTGTCTCTACTATTCCCAAGACTTTGTGTGATTTGCTAGATTTCCGTAATTTTGATGATTGCTCTCTAAACTTGCATCTTGCGGATTCCACTATTAAGAAACCTATGGGAAGGATTAATGATGTTATTATTGTTGCAAATAGGAATTATGTGCCCGTAGATTTCATTGTTCTTGATATAGATTGCAATCCTTCTTGCCCTATTATTCTTGGTAGACCTTTCCTTAGAACGGTTGGTGCGATTATTGATATGAAGGAAGGGAATATTAGATTTCAATTTCCATTAAAAAAGGGCATGGAACACTTTCCAAGAAATAAAATAAAATTGCCATATGAAACTATCATGAGAGCCACTTATGGATTGCCTACCAAAGATGGCAATACCTAGATCTATCCTCGCTTTTATGCCTAGCTAGGGGCGTTAAACGATAGCGCTTGTTGGGAGGCAACCAAATTTTATTTTTATTCCTTGCTTTTTGATCCTGCTTAGTAATAAATAAATTATTTAGCCTCTGTTTTGGTTGCGTTTTTTGTGTTTAATTAGTGTTTGTGCCAAGTAGAACCATTGGGAAGACTTGGGGAAAGTCTTGTTGAACTTGCTGTAAGAAACAGAAACTTTAGCGCTCACGAGAACTGCTGTCATTTTTATTTGAAGAGTGATATTTAGTTAATTATTTTTGCATATGATTAATAGATAAATTCCTCACGTCCAGAAATTTATTTTAGAATTTTTGGGGTTCCAGATCTTGCGCTAGCTACAGATTACTACAGACTGTTCTGTTTTTGACAGATTCTGTTTTTCGTGTGTTGTTTGCTTATTTTGATGAATCTATGGCTAGTAAAATAGTTTATAATCCATAGAGAAGTTGGAATACAGTAGGTTTAATACCAATATAAATAAATAAATAATTCATTACAGTACCTTGAAGTGGTCTTTTGTTTTCTTTCGCTAACGGAGCTCACGAGTTTTCTATTTTGAGTTTTGTGTTGTGAAGTTTTGAAGTTTTAGGTGAATTCTTTTGATGGATCATGGAACAAGGAGTGGCAAGAGCCTAAGCTTGGGGATTCCCATGTCACCCCCGAGATAATCCAAGGACACCAAGAATTCAAAGCTTGGGGATGCCCCGGAAGGCATCCCCTCTTTCGTCCACTTCCATCGGTAATTTACTTGGAGCTATATTTTTATTCACCAACATGATATGTGTTTTGCTTGGAGCGTCTTGTATTATTTGTGTCTTTGTGTCTTTGTATGCCACAATCATCCTTGCCGTTCACACCTTTTGAGAGAGCCATACATGAACTAAAATTTGATAGAATACTCTATGTGCTTCACTTATATCTTTTGAGCTAGATAGTTTTGCTCTATGTGCTTCACTTCTATCTTTTGAGCTAGATAGTTTTGCTCTATGTGTTTCACTTACATCTTTTGAGGTAA